>NW_011333362.1:21261-33651 GCF_000735185.1 Notothenia coriiceps | reverse complement strand
CCCACACACACACACACACTACTCCTTCAGAGAGATCTACATACACGTCATGCCTCATGTTGTCCTGCGTTCATGCTCTGAAGTTGAGCCCATTTTCAAATTATAATCCAATATAAGTGTGTGTGTGTGTGTCTATAGCCTAACGTTAGCTCTTTACTTCAGAAATATATATATATATATATCCTTTATTTATTCAGGTCAAAAGTCTCATTGAGATGAAATCCTCTTTTCCAAGGGCGACCTGGCCGAGAGGTGCAGCATGAACAACGTTACAACAGGTACAACAGGTACAACGCAGACAATGCAGGCAGACGAATGCAGCTGTAAAGACTTTAAGTGAACTACGGCACGTCAGCCAGTCAATAAGCAAATAAAGAAACTATTATAAAACACACTGGCAACGTTTAAAACCATAACATCCTACAGGTGTGTTAATATGTGGAGATGATCAAACGTATCAGCATCATAAACGTTTGATTATTTTGATAATCCAAAGTCAGACGGAGGAATCCCATTGGACCAGGGAGATGCTGCCTTCAGGGTCACTATCAGTGTGATGTAATTCAGGGCCCTCAGAAATATAGAAATACATTCTCTCACGCCTGTCTCTCTGGTTCCTCTCCAGTCAGACTGAGCCTTCAGAGACACGTGACACTAAGCGGGCCAGAGCCATCATCATGAAGGGTCTGCCATCCACTTTGTAAGAACACAACAACAGCAACAACAACAACAGCACCCCCCCCCTTCAGAGGCCTGTGGAGTGCAGTCAAACCGGATGATTTCAAAGTATAACATCTGTTTTCTCAAATGAAATGAAACAGAAGTACATACCGTCGTTCTCCCCTGCTCCTTGCTGAAAAAGCTCCTGCACTGCAAACATTAAAAATCTCACCAAGTATATTCGTCTAGCTTCTAGTCAGAATATGTCGTTACATTTCATATAAGACTTAAAAACTTAAGTCTTGTTTTTAGACGAGTCATCTTAAGCATCCTTTCTAACATCAGAAAAAGAAAGCTTCTCAGCATTTCTGGTGAAATCTAGTTCAGAAGGAGTTCTCCCAGCTAAACACAAGATCTCATGCATCTAATTATCCCATCTTTACTTGTTCACTTATTAAAAGCGAAAACACGTTGTTTTTATTATATATTTACTTGTTTTTGGAGCAGCATTTTTTCCAGTGTGGTTTTCACCCTCTCTACTCGTTTGGTTTGGTGGCGCGGTGGCAAAGGGCGGGCTGTGGAGGAGAGGGGCTGCGTTCACACAGAATCAGACTCACAGAGATGTATGCAGCGGATCGAACCCTCATGTGTTTGTGTCTCTACCGTACGTCTCTCTCTGACGCCTGGGGGAAGGCTCCGTGTTGAACCCGTTGTCAGCAGTTGGAGGGCTTGGCCTCTGTTCTGCAGGGGTCTGATCATACCCAACACAGAGCAAGCATTTCATGTCACCCTCACAAACAAAGAGATGCAAAGTACATCAAACTCAAACCGCACGATGTAATCAACTGTACTGTGAAGCAGGACAGAAAGTCTTCAAAGGGAGGGCAACGGGAATCCAAACACACCGGACGCTCATCCACGGCTGAGCCTCGGAAACCAGGCGCTAAGCTAACCCTCCTCCTCCGTACACATTTCAAACCAAAACCCCATCTCTCTCTAACCCTAACAAGCACTTATGTTTTCTTCTGCAGCCAGCGAGCGAGCAGAGGCGCTGGGTGCTGCTTTGCTGGACACGAATATACACGGAACATTAGATCAATTAGATGGGATTCGATGCTGCCGCACATTTGACTAGACTGGAAAACAATTAAAACAATAATGAAAACAGTGAACGTTAGCGTGGTGAGATTCCTTGAACTAAGGAGGGATATTTAGATCAATCCGATCTGGTAATTAGCAGAACTCATTCTGAATCAGGAGATGTTGTGTTTCAACATTTCTGTGTTCTGATGGTGATTTTCTAATAAATATGTAAAAAAAGATGTGTTTCGTCTGAGATACAACTCAAAATGAGAGGTTTAGATTGAACAAGGTGAGGCTTTGTCTAAAAACAAGAGCCTGTATCTCACTGCAGAGTCGCTCCTGACATTATTGAGTCTGATATCAGGCACTGGGCAGGGATCAGAGTTTTTGTAGTGCACCTTTGACTAACATGAAAACAAAGACACCAAGTCAAATTCCTCGTACGTGTCAGCCTGGTGACAAACCTGTTTCTGATTCAGATTCCTCAGACTGATGGTTAGGATGCAGGGCAGCAGAGAGCGGAGGCACGCCTCAGAGAACCGGAGGAGTCACCTAAAGCATGGTTTGGTATTTACTCGGTGAAGTCGGGCACACACCCTGATTCAGTTTGACGGTGGCNTGTAAAGAGTGTATCTGCAGCAGCGGGTTGTAGCAGCGATGTTTGCAGTGAAGGACAGTTTGTTATCTAGGGTCACACCCAGATTCCTTGCAGTCTGAGTCGGGGAAACAACACTCAGACTGCAAGGAATCTGGGTGTGACCCTAGATAACAAACTGTCCTTCACTGCAAACATCGCTGCTACAACCCGCTGCTGCAGATACACTCTTTACAACATCAGGAGGATACGTCCCCAGCTGACCCAGAAAGCGACGCAGGTTCTGGTCCAGGCTTTCATGATCTCACGCCTAGACTACTGCAACTCCCTCCTGGCTGGTCTACCTGCATGTGCCATCCGACCTCTGCAGCTCATCCAGAATGCAGCTGCTCGTCTGGTCTTCAACCTTCCTAAATTCTCCCACAGCACGCCGCTCCCTTCACTGGCTTCCAGTAACTGCTATAATCCACTCCAAGACAATGGTACTTGCGTACCATGCTGCCCTTCCTACATCCAGGACATGGTTAAACCATACACCCCAGCACGTGCACTCCGCTCTGCATCACCCAAACAGCTNCTTTGCAGTTTATGGACAGAGGGATTGACACAATGGTGATGCAGCTTTACATTTGTTGCGTCATTCAAATGCAGCTGGAGCTTTATTTCTCAGCAACATTTTTAGGAAGAGTAATGAGTCATAACCGGAAAATCACCAGATTTAATAAATAAAACAGATTAGTTGGGCGGTTAGTGTTGAGTTATTGACACCTTTGTTTTTACTTTTTAAAAGTCAAAATGAGAATAAAACAAGGCTTAGGGACACAATATGTTGAGAGTGAAAACACCAGGCTGTCCTTAACCTTTTAGTCTACTATCCCATCATTCAAGGCTGGTTTTCACTATCCTGTAAGTCATTTCTTTTTTTGGACGGACACTATCATTTACATGTTTTTACTATGTTCAATCTGAATTTACTTTAAAATAAAAAAACATCTATATTGATTTTGACACTTCTACATCCAACTCACAGATGTAACCTTGCTTTGAGAAAAAAGATTATTAATGTACCCCTTTTAGAAGGGAAGATATGGTCATTTGTTCTGGGAATGTCATTTTCGAGCCTGAGACCTGAAAAACAGGCTGAGGGCTTAACAGGTTAACTGAACTATTAACAACACAGAGAAACCAACGGACTTCAGCTCCAACCCCTCAGTGATTATGATTGTATTTCACTCGGTCTCTCTCTCTTTCCATTGTTGTGTTTGCACTCCCACACTCTGACCGGTCCATGCAGCTCTGACCTCCTGAGAGCTGGGTAAATGGACTGTACTTATATAGCGCTTTATCCAGTCTTTAAGACCCCTCAAAGCGCTTTACATACTAAATGTCGTTCACCCATTCAAACCCATTCATACAGAGCAGTGTATGTTACTAAAGGAACTAACATGCACACACCGTTGGCAATGCCATCGGGAGCAACTCAGGGTTAAGTACCTTGCCCAAGGATACATCGACATGTTGACTGCATGGGCTGGGATCGAACCCACAACCTTCTGGTTGAAAGACGACCGCACTCCCTGGCAGCCACAGTCGCTGTGGGGGTGCAGTGTAACCTCACAGCAGCAAATCTGCCCTGCTGTCAGCAACCAGACCGGAGAACTACATTATCATATTCAGGGCTACAAATAGTCACCAACTCAGCATGAAGATTCACTAGATATGACCAGTATACAATATGTTGCACTGTAATATTACTGTTGGGCAGAGTGGGACACACCAGAGACGACTATATAGCTGCTCTTAGTAACTCAATCAAATGTGAAAGCTCAGTTAGTTTGTGTTTAGTTTCATTGGTGGGGGTTAGGCACATTTAAGACTATTAAGGAGAACACATGGGTTTAAACAGAGACATTACATTGTATTTGATCATTGCTTCATTGCATTTACTCCTTCCGGGTGCTTCAGTTTTCTTTTTGTGTTATTTTCTTACCCTTCATTAATTTCATGCAACTCAAACAACAGATTCACCAAACAGAAAATACAAACATCAGCAGGATGACTCTGGGCTGTTTTGATGCGTACAAATCCTGTTTCTCTTATTCTGTCAAGTTGCCAAACTGTTCTCCATCTTTGGAAAAAGTTTACAATTGTATGCTTAAAAGAGACAATACATAGGTTGTTTGGTTCCTGACACTTTTTAGTTTTAAAAATGAGACATTGCCACTGGCACTGAGAAAACAAATGTTCTCTCCAAAGCCTGACCTGCTTCACTGTCCTGCAGTACGATGACGCACTCACTCTCCAGTCAGCTAAAACACAAGGTCAACACTCTGACGGTAACACAGGTATCTGCTGGAAAATGAACTGGGATTTGAATAATAACACATGTGCTTTCCCTGCTGTGAAAACGTACATTACACTGAGACGGCCTTCAGCAGAACCGTGATGCTGTTTAGATACAGGCAGGAGAATTGTAATGCCTGCGGAGCTTTGCAAGTTGCTTTTGGAAGGTATGAGATAATCAACAGGTGAATTAAGTCTCCTAATGAAAATACAAATTGACTGTGGTATTTCTGCAGCCTATGGTTCAAACCAGTAGCCTCATCAGCATAAATTGACTGTATGCTATTAATTGGACAGCATGCAACATTGCAAATAAATCCCTAAACATGGAGTTGGCTGACATTCAGAGGAACACACCAGGTGGCCAGCAGCACCGTGGAGCTCACAGCAGGGAGATGGACAAAATGCCTCAATGCATTAACAAATGCTTGGCTGCTAAACAGATCGTCACTGTGATTACTATGCAGCTTAATATTGCTGCCTGGATAAGAACAACAATACGTGTTGTAGAGAGGAAAGAGGAGGATAGGAACAAAGTCATTCTATTGAATGTCATATAGACAAATGAAGTGTGACTGCATAACAATAGCAGACTAAGAAAACTGAATACACCTAGCCTACATTACATCCACCAGAACTAACACAAATAAACACCAACATAATGTTTCTCAAACAACAGTGCTGACAAAGGTCAACAGCATTGAATGTAAAACAAGCTTAACCCAGACTACACAAATCTTTGATACCGATGTGAGATAACCTGATAGACCTGGTTGATTATTTAAGAATTTAGTAGGTCTGAGGCATTTACCGTTTACATCCCTTTTCAGCTCTGTAAAAAACAGTGCCTAGTCTCTAATCCAAAACAACTGTGAAAGGGACGTAGTGGGCAAGTTATTATAATTGTTAGCAGGCGGAAAAAAAAGTATATTTTAGTAAGCAATTATATTAACTACAAGTATAGTGTATTTTTACATACAAACACACATTTTATAAACGTAGCTATAGCTACATTTTCTGTTAGGGCAATATATTCAGGAAATAACCCAATACAGTCTGACTAGAGACAGGATAAATCATGGTTGAACAGCACTTGTGATGAATTGGTTTTGTGGTGTGAGATGACAGATGAACAGTCACGACGGAATAGAAATGGAAATGTCTGCTTCCTGTCATGACTTGCATGAAACCACATGTATCTCTCTCAGCATATTTACTCACTCGAAGCCTGTATTCTACTTTCTTTTGTTTTCCTGCTCTCTGTCTTTTAAAACTCACTTGATATGTTTCCCTCCTGCTCTCCCCCTAAATTGTATGTATTCCCACCACAATGTACTATGCATGAAAAGCTGAAGATTTGTTCGTCAAAAATATGGTAAAATCGTTTTGTGTGCTTTGTTGTTGTTCCACCATTCTTTCAGTTGTTTTCTTCCTCCTACATTTGTCCTTTTCTTCTCTGACTGATAAGGAAGGTGGATCCAGCTGCTTTCACAAGTTTGGAGAGAGAGAGCAGTTTGTGACTAACATTGTGTTGAACTTGATGAGTATCTGAAAAGAGAAATGTTGCTATTGTATCTGGCTCTAGACTGAACATGCTGAGGCTGTTGTTTTGGGAAGGCTTTAGTGACAGACTGCTAATCTTCACATGTCAGATCCTCTGAATTGAAAGAAAGTTTTATGAGAAATTAAATATTGGGAGGGATTCTGGGTTGTTTTGTAACATTTAAGAGACAGTACAATGCGCAGATCCTAATGGGATATGTTTAAACTGTTGTTTTGCAGCAATACGTGAGATCTTCTTAATTAAATGTTCTAATGTTTCTGACACCATATTCTGGTTTATGAGACATACCACTATGTTACTTGATGGTGTGTCTGACAGGTTACACAAATGACACTTCATGCAAAAAAATGCAATCAAATAATGAAAAAATAAATACTCACCACCATTGCCAGGTCTTAATAATGCTTAAAGTGAGGCCATACAAATTTAAGCATTTCATATAATTGTGTCATTACGATATAGGCCAATAACTGTATGAAGACAAGGATATATCCAGTGTGCACTACAGAGAGCAATGGGAAATTAAATCAATAGAAGCAAGGTTTCGAAGATATTCAGTTTTTTCCTTCTGCCCTCCTGCATCTCTCATAACCCCTGAAGCCTCTCCTGACTCTGAGGCCAGACCCACAACACAGCCAGCAGGAACCTAGCATCACAGCAGCAGCAGAGCCTGTCTACACCTGTGGCCCAGCACCCAGAACATGATGGAGCTGTGAGAGTGGGTGTTGTTGGTTATGATCTCAGTGTGAGTCTAATTAAAGTGCAGCACGACAGTATGATTCAAGTGCCAAACACTGAGCATTATTCACAACCTCTCTCACAGGAGAGAGGAAGACAAACGACAAATAATACAATGGAAACAGGCAGCTTCATAAGTGCTGCTCGAAAAAAACAAAGGCTTTCAAAAGCTTAATTTATTTTTCCCCACACGAGACAGTAGTTGTTTTTTTTTGTGTTTTCTTTTGTACTGACAGATAAATATAATATTGACAGTTTTCTACTTCATGATGTAACTGTTTTATTCATGTAATTAGTTGTTTTTTTTTATAGCACTTTACAGTATATTGCAATATGTGCAGACATTACACATACAACTCACTGTCTTTATCTACAGATACCGCTCCACTGGCTCGAGGCAGGCACAGAGACTAAGAGGTGAAGCTCCTCTTAACTTTAAAACAGGAGGAGCACAGACTCCTCTCGCGTCCTCTTCTTAGTGCTGTTGACCTGTACAGGCTGTTTAAATAAAGTGCGAAACAGCTTTATTCAGCAGACAAATCAGAGCCACAGGAGATCTTCCAATCTTACAGAGAAGCTGAGAGGGAATGAAGTCAGGCTGGACTGTTCAGGAGAAATAAAGCTCAGCTGTTTACTTAGATGATTTAACTCCACTTGTCGTTTGATAAAAGGTGAAAGGTGAGTCTGGAGTGCAGTGACCCTTCAGCATCGTGGAACCATTACAGAGCTGGAGAAAGATGCTCACGAGCCTCTATCAAAAGAAAGAGAGAGAAAAAAGAGGGTCTCATACACCCTAGTTATGATAATATGCAGTAAAAGTTGAAGTGAATACTAGACTATGATATGCAGTTTGTTGAAACCTCAAAACGTGAAACTGTGTCTGGGAGAAGAAGCTTTACTGCTATCAAATATTAAAAGGCTTCAAGGTAACAAGTGTTCCAACTTCCAAATCGTTTTTACTTTACATTAAAGATACCGTCTCAATTGTACTATATGTTTAAACGTTGATCCCTAAACACTCTATTTAAATCCCGATCCTGAAACTATGGAAGCAGTTTGGTTCGGATTAAAACAAATATGTAACACAAATATTAAACTACCTGTAATGTACAGTACATGTATGCTCTTTTTGATAGCTAATGTTAATCAATCATGAGGTTGGTTTACAATTTAATATCAAAAGCAGAGGTTCAACATGTATTCATTTATTATACTCCATGCCTTTTTGCTGATCTTGTGTAGTACTGCATTGTAAAAAGAAAAAAACTTCAAAGAGAGAATTATTACATTATTCATTTATTTCCACAGTCAAGTATTTCCCCTTATCTCAAGCCATGTAATAAGAAACTCTGTAACCTAATAATACGATAAATACAAGGATTTGTAGTGCTGTGGAAGAGAGTCTGACACCCTGCTTTAACAGGAATCACTGCTGCTAAATTCATTTACCACAGTCACTTCCTGTTTTAATTGAATGAATGATTGCTAACATGAAATACGTGACTGCCATTTAATACAGGTCTATGGGATAGAGCTTGACATCTGTATAAATACATTTCAGAGTTCAGCATGTCTATTTATTTAAAGTGTTATTTTTCTTTCTATCATTCTGTTTACCAAATGGCAAACACACCACATGTCTGTATTGTTCAGAATGTGACTGTGTGCATGTGTGTGTAGAAAGTGGATTAGCATGAAATTATATGTACACAATAGTATGCAGAGTTAATCCCAAATATCAGTGACAGGATTTTCATTTAACCAAACCCAGAAAATTGACATTCCAACTGCATCCAGAATAATAATAATACAGGACCCCAGTGGACATCTGGATGAAACAATGATATAAGCCAACTGTGAGATGGATAAACTAAACAAATGCAGCCAAACATTTAACATATGTGCTGCTTCTTTAGGAACATGAAGCACCTCATTATTCGATGAAGTACTGTATGTTGGCATTGTCTCACTCACAAGTTCCACGAACACATTATCCCCATCCTCAGACATGTTATATTCACAGCCTCTTATTCCCATTTAGATGTACATGTTCTGTGGCTGAGGCGAGAATAATGTTACAGACAGTTAACAATTTATAAACAAGAATTAGAGAATGAAGCTTTTTCCTTCAGGCAGACAGATGTTTAGTAATACTCTTTTCTCTGTCGCGGTATCTTTGTCTTTATGTCTCATTTCACATACTCTCCGTTTTCTAAAAGTGGGGGAAAAAAAGGACATGTTCAAGACAGAGCCTATTGTTAGTCATGGACAGATAACACCTGCATATGGAGGAAACCAATTTCCCCAAATGGAAGAGATTGTCGTGAGCAGGAAAGACAGAAAAGATTAGCAAATAAGACTGAAAACAACATTTACGTTTATCAGGAAAGCCCCTGTCACACTGTCCCGAAATTGACACCAGATGGACACACGATAAAGGAAATGTTCAAATTCGGCTCTGATCGTAACAACATCGGGCCATTCGTGAGGGCATCTTAAGCCATCGTATGACCGCCTTTGGAGTTTCTCAGGCTCCGGCAGCAACTTCGTGAGCGGTGGCAAAATCTTTGGCAAACCAAAAAATTGCAGAAGGACCTTGCGAAGGTTCATTTTCGTGTTGAATTTGTGTGTGTCCATTTTGCCTTTCGTAAGGCACTCGTGAGGGCATCTTGTCATTTTTCGCCTCACGAAGACAATACGAAGGAAACAAGAAGCTGCCCGATTGTCTTAGGAAGGCAACATGACTACGTGAAGCCCTCGCAATGCCATCTTGTGCCATCGCATTATAGTATGATGATATCGAGATGGGACCACGGTGTGCAATGTTTCCTTGCAGATCGTTTCTCTGGATGTTTTATTGCACGACAAAATCATGTAAACATATTATGTAAATAACACAACTTGTGTTCTGTGAAACCGAAAAGGATATTACATTGTTTTTGTTACTTTTGTTGCAGTTGTATGTCTTAAATGTAATTTAGGTTAACTTCCTGTTTTATTTAGATGCTTTTATTTTGAATGCGAGTTTACGCTGTTGACAGGAAGTTGTTGCTATGGAAACAACATGACAGAGATAAGTCATCTTCTAATCTAGATATAAAGACGGAGAAAGTAAAGAATGAAGTGTATGTCGAAATTCACAATTCCATATTTGTGTGTGCCTCTGGTGTCAATTTCGGGACAGTGTGACACGGGCCGAAGGGAAGAGCTTTGATTACTTAGTAAGGACAACAAAAAAAGACACCAATTTAAAATAGCAACATTGTTCCTAATCAATGTTTCTGATCCATAAAGAGACACATGTACACTGTTGGAGGAAGATGTCCTAGTTTACCCTTCTGACAGACTCATGTGTTCTGAAATGTATACAGTTCATGTTAAGAACTCTACAAACTAACCTCTCGCTCAGATCGCTTCCTCTCCAGATGTGCTCCAGATGCTGTAGAGGAGCCGACAGATGCTTCTTTGATTCAAACCAGAACAGTGAAAATATTTTCTGAAAAACTAATAACCGTACCAACCCAAAATCGAAATATTTTTAATCTGCTTATCAGTACAGAAGGATTTCAAACAAATGTGCTAATGAATATGCAGATCTCAAAACCATTATGCTGTGTGTATACTTAAAAATGTTCCAATCTGCATACATCTCTGGTAAATCATTTGTCATGTCAATTAACAATTATCCTGTAAGTGCTTCTGCTAAATATGAAGCATGGTGTTTGGTTTGTTTAAAGTGCTTGCATTTGTCGTAACTTATTTGTGAAAGGAAAGAGAGGCAAAATAATCAAAAAGAAAATGTCTTCCCTGCTTGAAAAACATTTAAAAATAATATATATATATATATACAGCATGTGCAAACATAATTTGGTCCTAACAATGGCATGTTGCAACCACAATGCTAATATTCAGAGAGAGAGAGCATTTGTGATCTTTTTTTTTTTTTCATCATATTGGGAAAAGTGGATTAAATATGTAAAACAGACAGGATCTACATTATTCTTTCTACTCCTCTTTTCTTTATTTCAGAGAGATAAATGAAGAAAAAAAGCATGAGAGATCTCCATAGCTCTTCTTTTATTACACATCAAGAGGCTATGTGAAAAGCAGCAGGATCAATGGACACATCTTATTGCCTCTCTGTAAATGCCAGGTCTATATCAGAGAGGCCGTAGGTGAGGCCTGTTGAGCAGCACAGCCCGTGTTGAATGAAGCAACTCTGGAGGCTTTCACACCGAGGCTGACTGGAAGAAGCAGATTAACCAAAAAGCCTGTTTATGATTTCATGGACTTCAGCTCCGAGTTTATCCTTTAAATGTTCCATAACCTGCAGCATAAACAATGTGATTTTCTTTGTGTTTTCATTGTGGTCTCATTCTTTTCATTGGGGGATTGAGTGCTTTATCTCACTTCCTGTATATCTCCTGTGTTGCTTTTAAAAATCCATTCATTCTCAAATTTCAAAGCAAGAGTCTCGGTGTTGTCTATAGCTGGATATTTCTATCCGCTGCTTGTTTGTGCTCACATTGGTGGTCTATTAATCTTTTTGAGGCAGTTTTCACATAATCTTTTAAAAACAAAAGACTTCCTATACACACAAAAACATCCAAGCTGTAGACTCCTGTCCTGAATCAGTAAAACATTACAGCTTTTGGAGCTTTTCAACCTATGAAGCTTTCATTGTTTAAGATAAATATGTTCCTTAATTCAATAAAAGTCCACATACAGTACAATATATCACCCACACTGGTTTTGCTCAAAGGAGGCTAATCCCAATGTCTTTACAGAAGGCTTATGTGGAGTAACTTTCTCCAAATACTGAATATATTTTAATATAAAATAACTAAATTGATTTTGAATTTTGTTTAAAGGCAGGCTCACTCCTCCACCATCACATATTCTATGACTGCTTGGAGGTCCTCTCTGTTTTATGGGAGGGAAATGCAGACTTGTTTCCTTTGAAAGCAGAAACTACAGCACTAGATTTACATATTGGATTCTTTATAATGTCCCCTGGGTCTGCTCAGAGTTTGCCAAAACGATTTTCTCTTTCTATGCACCCTGGGCATGGAAAGAGAAATGTGATTGCAAAATCTCATTAAATTAGAAGTACTCTTCTCTGAAAATCTTAGAGAAAAGTAATTTTAAAAAGGGACGCATCTTGCCATTTTAACATAATCCTAGACTGAAATGTGTTATGGTTATCACCTGATAGTTTTCCTCTGTTATGTTTATGAATTGTGTGTCAACAACATATAATGTGTATGTGTCCATTATTATGCTGCTGTCTTGACCAGGGCTCCATGGAAGAAGTGACAGGAGTTTCCTAGTTAGTGATAAACATAAAATGTGTGTGTGTGTGTGTGTGTGTGTGTGTGTGTGTGTGTGTGTGTGTGTGTAAGAAAGC
>NW_011333362.1:18129-21226 GCF_000735185.1 Notothenia coriiceps | reverse complement strand
TGCGTGCGTGCGTGCGTGCGTGCGTGCGTGCGTGTGTGTGTGTGTGTGTGTGTGATACAATTGGTGAACTCACAGGTAAAGTCAATTATTATGATTGATTAGCACTTTTCACAGCACTGTTTACGTTTGAGCAATAGTTATAAAAAGAGTAGTACACTGAACTTGAATGTTCATAAGACTAGTTGCAAATTAATTAACATGCTACAGTATGGCTACAAAAATAACTTGCAATGCAACAGTACACATTTCCTCTGCTGTAAAGTCTGTTTTAAAAGTATTCAATATGGTTGATTGACATCACCTAAACTGTCCAGTCAGCTGCATTGCACTTGGGGTGACACAGCACCACCCACCTCCACCCTGAGCGAAGGTCTCATCCACCTGTGAAACACCAGTGTAGGTTTCCAGAGTTTTTTGGATCCAAAATATGCTGCTTCATGGTCAAAAGTATTGACTTTGAACCTGGAGAAAAGCTTGACTGATGACAGTGGACTAAGGTTTTAGGAGAAAAACGTTGAATGCAGGAAAAATAATTAGGGATCGTCAGTGTGTTTTAAAGGATCAATGTCGGCTGATTCTTAACTAAAATATACACAATCCATATTTAAGTGGACTGTGTCCCCCTCTGCACACTGTCACAAACAGAGCTCTTAATCTGCCGGCATTGAGACTATTAAAATATCCATCTTGAAACCGACTCAATGAGTAAACACACAATCCCTCTCCTAACCGTTTTACTCTGTGTAATGTGCAGCACACAAAGCCTATCCTACGAATAACAGAAAATATTATTAGCAAGACAAAGAAAGTCAAATCTGCTTTATTCTTAGAAATGTAAAATGTTACTCAAAACATGAAGCTTCCGTTTCACCTCTGAGTTTGTATGTCTACAGCTAGACATCAAAGTTAAACTCTGTTCTGATATCCAGCTGAACTCACAGAGGGAGGCACAAATGCAGCATAACAATGAACAAATGTCAGCATGTGTCATGTGGAGTTGAGATTCAATTCCAGAGAGGGGCTTGTATATCTGTAAAATTCAGATAACATTACTCTCTGTTATTTAGGGAATTCATAAAATTCAAGCCCATAGAGCCAGCGGCATTTTGAGACACTAACCCCGAATATTTGAACAGCAGAATCATGAAATATTTGTGGAACTTTTTTTGTGGAAACATTGTGTTTATTTAATTATTAATATTCATTGCACTCTGCAACCCTCCAAACATGCACATTTCAAATACAAGCATGCAAATGTTTTTCACAAATGTTGCATGCGAAGGAATACAACTAAAAATGTCCTTTGAATTTTGTTCTTTACTTCTCAATTCCTGACGGCTGAAATATGTCAGACTCACGGGAGATCAGCATTTACAGCATACACTATAGTTTACAGCACTTCACCTGTTTAAAGCAGCAGACAGGGAAGAAGACAAGGTCACTTTTATCAATGATGTTTCTTTTATTTTTCTTCAGTGCTGGACTGTATGTGTGGGATCACTTCAGCAAGTGTCTGGCCTATGAAATATGCAACAGCCAGAAACACACCATAGGGTGAAAGGCTTGAATCCAGCAGGGAAACTGAACAGATGTCCATCTGGCTGTATAGCATAGTGGACACACTTTAAATGGGAGCGGGGAGCCTAGTAGTTAAAAATCTGGGAACACAAAATATATATTAGGAGCTGTAATAAAACATAAAAACATGGAAAAAAACACGGCTGGGTAATAGACGACTGGTGATTTGGAGAATATTATTTTAGTTTCCTCGACTGAGTTGACGTTCAGAAGTAGCAGTAGTATGCAAAAGTGAAATGAATTTCACAATTCCCATCTGCCATCAAGGTCTATATCCGCTTTTCATTAAGATATTGACTGCTATCCTGTGCCACATTTCGATATGCTTGTTACATCCTATGAATGAAGAATGTCTGTAGTCTCTGACTTCCATAATAACAACAGCTAATGCAATATTAACAATCATTCAACAAATACAGGCTGTAATCCTCATGATAAAAAGCAGAGAAGTAACACATCAAATAATCTTCATAGAGAAAGAATAGAAACCGGCAGCTCTGCAATACTTCTTACCCATGTCGAACTGGTCATATAACATTTACATGTTTGCATTTCTTTGGCTATATTATATCATATTTTGACAGCTACAGTTTGCGTGAGGCTTAAGAAAAATGGAATAGAGAGACTTTAAATCCCCCATTTATTTTCCAGCAGTCTTGATGCCGAGTTTGCACTGAGAGTGATTTCATGATAACGTCCAACTGAGCTGCTGATGGATCCCCATGTTTCTTTGGTTTACCACGCAGCATACCACTCAGAACTGAGCTTCTACAGGCTGAATAGCTTCATTAATGTTGACATTCAATTACAAAAGCTGACAGGAGATGGAATAAATGTAGTGATCCCGCGACTCTCACATGATGTGAAATTGCAAGTAATTAAAAAATAGTGAAGCACAAATACACTAAGACTATAGCAGGACAACTGACCAAGGACAATGGGCTCGTTACATTTTAATCTGAGTATAGAGAATATATCTATATTATTTTCTAAACACTCTGGTAGCCCTTACATGTTTCCAGGTAAGCTGAGAAATGTCTTCTCTGGGCTGTACCTCAATATCTTCAACCAGTCAGTTGTACAAAAGGGAATAATCTAAGGAGGTAAAGATCAATATGTGAGCTCCTATTAGCAAATCCACTGATGCATGTCGGGTGTAGTTTGAAGACAAATTCCTCTGTGGAACAGCTGGTTCCCTCCTTGCTCTCTGCACCACCCACATATAATTCAATACGCAGCATACGCTAATAATTGCTAACAGAGTCTTAGCACAGCTTGCAATTAGGTGACCGGCCTTAAAGCAATTTGAATAAATCACTGATTATTGACTGGCTTTTTCCAAGGTCCTTGTTTCAGAAACAATAAATAACCTCTGCAATGAAAACTGTGTGTTTGATGATGTTGAATATCTATTGGATTTTTTTTTCATGGTGTCAGCCTTAACACACACACACACACACACACACACACACACACACACACACACACACACACACACACACATACGTTACGTATAATA
>NW_011333362.1:16678-18093 GCF_000735185.1 Notothenia coriiceps | reverse complement strand
TTTCATGGTGTCAGCCTTAACACACACACACACACACA
The DNA here is from genome assembly GCF_000735185.1 of Notothenia coriiceps. Classification (NCBI taxonomy): domain Eukaryota; kingdom Metazoa; phylum Chordata; class Actinopteri; order Perciformes; family Nototheniidae; genus Notothenia; species Notothenia coriiceps. The sequence goes on along the minus strand of NW_011333362.1, from coordinate 18,055 downwards.
CACACACACACACACACACACACACACACACACACACACACACACACACACACACACACACACACAGCTTGTGTTCTGCTATAATCAGCATATTTCCTCAGAAATACCTAAGCCTATTGTATCTTTTAGTGCCAAAAAAGGAAAACAAGGAAATTCAATTTTAACTTGCAGATAAAAATGCCAGAATGTTACAAACCACAGCATTTCAAGTCTATGCAGTGACTTAAACATCTTAAGAGTTGAAAGAAAGCCACAACTGCCATTATTCAACAGCAGACTCCCACTGGTCAAATCAGAACGAAACCAGCTGCACGGATCACCAAAGTGACATGCTCTCATAAAAACGAATGGTGGTGTAACAGCAGAGACAAACTCTAGCAACACTTCAAAACCCATCAGGAAAAACACAAAACGATTTCACCTTAATAGACAAAGACTAGCCTTGCTAAAAACCACATTGCAGCTAGAATGCATCCATGTGTGTTATAATGTCATGGTAAACAATTACCAAATTAAACACAACGTTTAAAATACTCACTTTGTGAATGAACACATACTGAAAGGGCCTATGCTGTTATATTATTAGCTGATACATCTGCAGCAGATAAATCATCATATTCATTAAAGTTGAAATGTCCGTGAGGGTCTATTTCTGTTTATAATAGCCAAGGAGTCAACCACATCTAAACCTTCAACCACAGCCTTCAGATCATCTCATTAGTGTATTGGGACTGTGTGATTCATTATGGGAGATGTGATGAGATTAAAGATCCAATGAGAACAGAGCTCACTGACAATCAGTCTACCCCTCGCTGCTTCCCGTCTCTCTCACTGTGAACCGAAGAAGTAAACAAATCACTCATTAAAACTACAATGTTTAATTTGTTCTAATTAATTGGATGAGTCCAATGGGCATCCATGCTACCTCGACACACCAGACTACAAGCTTCAGTCAGCTTGGGGAGAAGCAACATGAAGGAGCTTCATCTTGGTATCAACAACAACCATGATGCACTGTGTGCTATCAAACCAACTGTATTTCATTGCTTTTCAGTTGTTTAATGCTCAACAACACCTCATATCCTCCTTATCAATCCTCACCAACTCTTAATCATGTAGCCTTTGGAAAATAGACTAAATCAACATAAGCAGGCATAAAGAACAGAGCCGCTCAACTCAATTGTCAAGCAGGGATAGTTGAAACAAAGGAAAGCCATCAAAGATATGGCTATAGGGAATTGGGAATCTGCTGCCAACATTAAACTGTGGGAACATTTTAACAACTCACTGAGGAAAAAGGAGTGATAGGAATCTAAATGTTCAACTCTGTTTTCATTTTGACAGAAGTGTTCCACCAGATCATAATCATGCTTCCAT
>NW_011333362.1:3594-15935 GCF_000735185.1 Notothenia coriiceps | reverse complement strand
AAGTGTATTCAGTTAATCACAGGTGAAACCAAATTTAAATTATCAGAAGTGCAACATTAAGTTTGTCACTAGATCAAAAACTATGTACACACATTTTTTAAACACTTTTAAATGAACAGAGCTGTTGTAAAACACTGAAAGAGAGACAAAGAAACTCCAACACTTGGCAACTGATTAACTTTTTTTTTGCTGACTTGATAGGATGCCCTCATTGCCCCTCTGTTCCCTTTGAATGCCTGAAAATAACAGAGAAGATATTATCATTAACATTGCTGGGTTATTGGGTGATTTTTAATACCAGCCGGCGTACGCTGTATACCCAATGTGGACCTGGCAACCGCATTTACAGCGCATTACATTACATGTTACTTGTTAGACGCTTTTATCCAAAGCGACTACATACTCAATACTGTGGGAATCCCCACAGAGGGATTTTGACAGGGTTGTTGCACAAAAGATCCAAGCGCGCACAGAAGAAATCTGAGAGCAGACATTTCAAGGCCTGAGTGCAAGGAGAAGGTTTTAAACTGGAACACAGGAAACCTGTAAGCGCAGCAATATATCTGAGTGCAAGCGTACAGTTTGAGCAGAAGCAGAGCAAATCTAAGCGCAAGCAGGCACTATTTGAGTGTGAGGACAGGGTTTGAGGGAAAGAAATACATATTCTGAATGTGAAATCAATAAAGTATGCTCTCAAATTTAAAGACCACGCTCTTGAATAAAGATAGGGAATAACCCCCATATGTATTCCTATATCACACTGCAGCAGTCACGTCCGTGCGGCTGATACTTTCTCTCGCTTTCCTTCTCATACTGCCTGTCACTTTCCCTCTAATCTTCCTGTGGTTATTGTTTCTTGAAACACCGCTCTGTGCCGCTGCAGAATGTAGTGGACTCGCGGGAGCGAGTAGAGGACGCGCGAGAGCGCGCAGCTGGCGGTCCGCTCCGGGGCTGAGTCTGCATTTCATCCAACTTTGCATTAACGAAACAATTTCACAACAGACCCTGACAAACTCACAAAAACACAAAACAAATGATTAAAATGAGTGACTTACTTTTCCGCCGTCAAAACACTGCTTCTTGAAAGACTCTTCTTTGCAGATGAAAAAATCCTTCGATTTGTCCCGATGCAGAGGATGTTTTGTTTGGAGATGCAGGTCCAATTTATTCATTTTCAAGCTTTCGTTACTGAGCACCTCTCCACATAAAACACACTGAGGCCGCTCCTCTCCATTTCTAACAGCTTTTGTGAAGCCAACGTTTAAAAACTCCTCTTTGTATCGTCTTTTTGCCATCATGTACGATCGGGATTAATCAACAGACAATAAACTTTCGCGGGGGACGCGTCAGAGCTGATACAAATACAATATTTTATTTTTAGTTTATTTGTATTTAGAAAATTAAATCATTCAATATACAATGCTGTATTGCATAATTTAATTTTCAAAATAAAATACAAAAATTATAAAAAAAATTATTTACAAAGCAGCCATCAGCTCTGACGCTGTGTGTGTAGCAATGCATTTAACTGGCGACCCAATCAAAACGGGTCCGCGACCCAAAATGGGTCCCTGAGTTTGGGAAAAGCTGCTCTATCGGACCGACTCATTTATTTACCTGTTACTTGTCCCCATTTCTTGTTTATCTCTGCTCTCTTGCTCCCTTTTTTGCAAATAGCACATGCTGTCAACCAGCCAGTGTCAAAGTCTCTACAACCTGACCAATATCTATATAGCCAGATGACTTGAGGACTACGTTTTTTTTTGCATAAAATTACAAAACGAAAATGGCAGCATGGGTCTATCTAAATCCAAGATGTCCTTTTGTAGCCGGAGATAGGCGCACCCATAAACATCTATGGAACCGGTATGTCAAAGACAGACGATACAAAAACACAAACATCCAAGCAGAGGCAAATGGGGGGGTTTAGACATTACATGTCACTTGTTAGAGACTTTTATCCAAAGCAACTTACATACTCAATACTGTGGGCAATCCCCACAGGAGCAATTTGGGGTGACGTGTCTTGCCCAGGGACACAACGACATGCTGACTGCAGTGGGGTTTGAACCTGTGACCACCTGATCCGAAAACCAACACACAACCCACTGCACCACACGCCTCCCAGACATTAAACGATTTAAGGCGAGACATTTCACAAAATGTGTCTAAAACTGAGGATCCGGCCTGACTCAGATAGACTGATGAAACATATTTTTGATGAAGAGAACATAAGTATTGCAACTTGTATTGATAGTTTTGGTCTTGTTTGTAACCCAAGATATGCCGAAATGAGAGTAAAAACAATGTTATTTATTCTATGTGTCACCAACGATTAACAACGTCCTCTTGCACATGTCATTCTGATGTTGTAGTTGCAGCATTGGACCTGACAGACTAATCAGCTCTGACTCAACTCTCCTTCAGTGTGGCTGCCAGTTGGAGCAGCAGCTCATTAGCAGGGAAGATAATTATATGAGAAGACATCCAAGCAGTTTGTAGGCTGAGGTAGGAATTAGTGTTACTTATATTTGCCAAATTCGGGAGGCAATCATCAAAACTGTAGTAACAGTACTCTTAATTTTGTTGCGGATATATTTTCCATTATCTCCAGTGTTCACAATCATTAACACAAAACACAGGTAGACTACAGTATGTGGGAAAGTTCATCAACATCCCCTCTTGTTTCACATCTCATTTGAATTTGAGAGTTAGATGAGAGGGAAGTGTCTTCATCAAAATGTTCCAGCAGCACAAAAAGAGGAAACACACAGGTTCTGCACATGTCATATATCAACAATGTACCTTTGCTATACACACTGCATGCTGTAATGTTATATTCATGTATAGTGTGTACATTATGTTCAGGTTTTATAATGTAACTTAATTCAACAACAAGTGTGACATTGAGAAAGTAATGGGATGGTACTGGCCTAAGAAACAGTTCATTTAAACAGGGCGCAGTCCAATCTGCAAATACTCCCAAGGCAACCACAGTGTCAGCATGCTCTGTTAATGGAGGTAAAAGCCAATCTAATTCTATTATCAGGCACTTTAAAATGAATTCCCTCCATAATGAACGGTCATCAGCTCACCACCTGCGGGCTACAGTGTTGCTCAGTGATCTAATAATATCAGACAGGTGTGTGAAGACATGCAGGATGAAACAGCTCTGCTCCACTCTGCACAAACAAAATGTGAATTAAACAGTACAGACCAAGAAGCCAACATCAAGTGTTACCAGAACACATACATATAATAAGTCCTATAAAGCTACACTGATCTCCTTCCACCACTGATCAGTCAAATGAAATATAATGTCTCTTGTTTCATCCCACTGACTATTGGTGAGAAAAAACTAATGAAAAGTCAACACAGAATATCTAGTGCATAACTTTGAACACTTTTTAATTTAAAACACTGATAACAGCATTTCAGAGTCAAAGCACGTTTGTTAAAGTAAAACATGGTGAAATGTCAGTGAATATCTTCCCGTTATTTCAGGATGTACCTGTCGTGTGAAATCTTCACCAACAGTGAGATATTTCTGAGCAGTTTAATAATGTGTCCTGCAAAGTGTGAGTAGAGCTCAGCTGGTTCACTTTGAAGTCTAATTTAAATTATATTTTAGCTTAGGTGTAAGAAAAAAAAATTCTAACGTTTACTAGAACATTCACACAGAAATTAAGTGCAGCTAAATAACCATTTCTAATAAGTTAGACGGGTGGAAGTTTGCCAAAAATGAAAATGTACAGCAATATTGAAGCCTAACAAATACACTGTGACTAAATAAGAATGTTTGTGCTTGAAAAATATACATTTATTGTTGAATAAATTCATTATCAAGGCTGTCGCTCAACCCAACATTAACAAGTTGAAATGCAGTCCCAATCTTTGTATAATTAAAGGTAATTATAGTTCTTCTGAAAAGCAATATGTGGAAGTGGTTTTGGTCGCCATCAATTGTTTAGTTTTTGATGTATGGTATTGATTTTGAATTTTCTAATGTCAACATAGCTTTGTCACACACTCATCAGTTTTCTTTATCGCTTCACTGAATAATTCAACAGTTCACACCAAGAAATGTAATTCAAATGATTTATCACCGAGTTGAATATTCAGTAGCTGAAATCATCATGTGATGTTTTGGGGATTTTCACAGGAGAGAGCGTTCACAAAAAGCTGTTAGAAACGGTGAGAGAGGGCGACAGACACAGATGTAACGCGGAGTGGACACAAACTATTGTTTTCAGTTCACTAGATTAGAGCATTTTCAGAAGAGGGTAGCAGCTCCACCAGCAGAGTCGGATAAATAGATCCACCTTCATTCTGTGTAATTGTGCGACACAAACCAAGGATACATTATAATGCAGCACTCAGAGAATAATTGCATCAAGACATCAAATATAAGAGCAGGTCTCTGGTGCACCACATACTGACACACAGAAGTAGGAGCGGACTGTAGACTGACGGGAGCCTGAAGCAGTTTTATTCTACCGGAATAGGCTCTGATGTGATGATGTATATAACTTTTGTATTCTTAAAATAATCATTCCAGCTAACAAATGACTTAAATTAACTCTCTGATCATCTACAATCACACACACACCTAATCCTATATGTTATGTCTCTACCATGATTATGAATACTGATTATTTCTAGCAGTTCTTGCTTTAGACCCAACCTTCTGATTATAAATATGGCATATTGAATAATTCATATTAAGGAGATTCAAGTCAATGGCTAAGCTCTCCGACTTAATACTGATGAAGAGGAAAGCTCAGAGCAAAGACAAATCCTCACCAAATCAAACAAAGTGAGTTCTTAATGTGCGTCACAAACTCCTTCAACTCACTAATGAGATTATATTGAAGTATTCATGGAAACTAAAACGTTACTGTGATATGATTTACTGCAAATCACAGTGTTCATGCATCTCTCTCTAATATGTACTCATTTAAATTATTGTCAACATAATATGCATTTCAGTGATAAGTGCTATAATAACTCATCCATCTAAATGGCAGAAATGCACCTGTCCCTATTGTTTACAAACAGGTTAAACACATTCAATCAGGAAGAGTACCAGATGGCATCATTTCCTCTGAGAGACCAGATGGGGTTGGATAGAATAACCATAACATTCAGATGTGTCCAGTGCAAGTGAAAAAAGAAAACACACAAAGCAAAGATGCAGCCCTCGTTAGATACGAGTCAAATGAAAGATGACAAAGAAAAAGAATGTGTAAGAAGATGCTCATGTGGTCTGACTGATAAGAGTCTCCTCTCCACTTAGGAAAAAACTAAACCTGCATAATTACTTTCCTGTTCACTTTCAACTTTGTTTGGTGCCACTAGTTTATGTCAGTGCTCTCTTCCTCCATAGAAAAACTGAATGATGTTTTTGCTTTTCTGCACTTTAATGCATACTGACAGAGGCCATGTTGAAGACAAGAGAGTTCTCACCGAGCAAAAGCCAAACAAAGCACATGGCTGAGTAAATACAATAAACATTTGTTTTCCCAAAACATTATTATAATGTCTAAGATGTTGGATAATTCAATCCAACTGAAATGTCTGCTGATCTAAATCAATATCCGTTGTTTTAGATGAGGGTAGATGAAAAAGGGAGGATCCAGTTAATTTATTCCCGTCTCTCTCACGGGTAGATTAACATCTACACATGCTTATGTAGTTGTAAGTGCACTGTCTTGCAGCCTGTAGCACCATCCTTGATGGAGCATATGTGTGGGCTGGACCTGTATTTTTCAGGAAAGGAGTGAGCAGAGGGTATACAGTAGTTGTCGATTCTTGTTCTGTGACTATCTGCCTCACCCTCTCAGACTTTCAGTTGCGCATGCTACTAAAGAGACGCGCTACCATGGAAACCAAACAATGGTGTAGCTGTATTAAAGTCCGAGTGGAAACAGTCCTGAGTAAATCTGATTTTGTCAGAAATCGGGAGAAATGCGGGAGAAATATGACCCCGGGAGGAAACCGGGAGAGGGCAATGAAATCGGGAGTCTCCCGCGAAAATCGGGAGGGTTGGCAAGTATGGTTGTCATTAACACTGAAACATATCTGAAGCGTCAGCCTATCTGTGTCATGGGCACAGGAAGATTCAGCTGCCTCTAATCACCAGCCCACGATAAACTAACATTAACATAACTATGGGAGTCATTGTGTGATATTGCAAATTATTCAGCAGGATTTTTCAATAGAGTAAAAGGCCAACCTATTGATGTTAAACATTTATGATAATTCCATTGGGTTTGTAATTTAAAAAAGTCACACTGACTAACAGCAACATTAATATTATAATTGAATTAACAGGAGTCAAATTGATTTAGACTTCTTATGCAGTCAGAAAGGCTCGTCGTCCCTGTTCAAATTTAAAAAGAAGCATTCATCTAAAGCAGTTTGTGATCCATCAGAGTCCTGGCGTGGTAAAAGATGAAGATGACCAAGATGAAATGGGTCACATGAGGTTAAAAATAATCTCTTGCCCTTCCTGCTTCATCTATTCAATCTAATCTTTTGATTCCTTCTTGCCTTTCTTCACATTTGGTTTGTGTTTATCTTTCCTTGTCCAAACACTCCACCACTGCCTCTGATTATATATGTTTTCTAGTTCAAACACATTTCCACTACACAGTTTATTTGGAGGTCCACCTTATCTCCAAATGACAGTGTTAACTCAAATCTACTTCAACACCGACAAACTCTTATAATGCATCTCCCCTCCTTCATCCAGGTCTCATCTTCCTCAAAAACCTATTATGTATCTGACGTGAAAAATGTATTCAGAAGGTGCTGAATTGGATTACATCTGGAAAGTAAGACCATGTTCTTGCAGGCTTTTGACTAAAAGATAATGCATTTTTACGAGATCACTGTGACACTGTATTTATTTTTTCTTCCACTTAATTGTTTTGTGACAAACGGAGATATAGTGAATAGTGAACAAATACCATGACCCAAGTTGTTTTATCTGACACAAATATGTAGAATTGTATAGAGTAGAAACACTGTGTATAACAATGAGGAGAATTTAGAAAAAATTGGGAATTCATTTGAAAAAAAAGTTGTTATCCTGTGAATATGCTTCTGACACATTATGTCTTAATGCACAATTATAGCAGCATGCCTCATGTCTCCTCTCAATAAGTTTCACTACACTAAGGCCCAATCCCAAACCACTCCCTCGACCTTACCCCTCCGTGACGGAGTGAACTCCGTCTGTAGCCACACTCGCAGCTCAACGAGGCTCCCTCCTGTCAGGTGGAGGGAGTAAATACAGCAGCAAGCTTTGGGACGGCCTCCCCTCTCTCCGGCAGAAACAGGAAATGCCGTAACTGTATGTAACAACGGGTTTCAAATCAGCATCTCTTTGACAAAAAATGTAAATTAATAACTCAAATAAAACTCCAAACATATTTAATTGTGTTACTTTTATGTAAAGCTCTTTTAGTTATAAACCTGATGTTTATAAGCTTCTTAGTTTTTGCAACAGTCTGTAAATATACATAACTTTATAATAAAATACACACATTTACCTTTTTCTAGACTAAACACAGGTATGATCCTAAGTTAAAGCATGAGGTTATCATGAGGTTGTTAACATCGCAGTTTATCAGTGGATATTTGCTGGAACTACTTGTAAACAGCTTGTTTCCTGACGGACACACACAGCGTGACTCTGGTCAGGTAGAGACCGGTCTCAAGTCAGCACTGCTGCAGACTTGCTGTTTGAGGGCTTGATAGCCCACTCCACACCGCTCCACACTCGTTGGTTTGGAACAGCCCTCAATATGGCGGACCCTCCGCGTGAACGCGCAAACGGAGGGGTAGGGTGTAGGGGTAGGGTGTAGGGGGCGGTTTGGGAATGGGCCTAAGTCTTCCAGCTGCTGGTCTACAAGCTTTAAGAGCAATGCTGTTCCTGCTGCACAGACAGCCTGTTGATGTCTGACTCTGGTTCATCTGCTGCTCCCCCTCCATGTCCTACTGGCTGTAGCTCACAGCTGTTTACTGTCAGGGAAACTGAATCACTTATGTTAACAAGGGGAAAGTTTATCAGGCAGCAATCACCGGACTGACACCAAATCTGGCACATGGACCCGTACATAGCCAACTTTTACATAATTATCGCAATCCTCCTTATCAGTACAAGCATGAAGTATTATGTACATTCAGATGAATCGCAAACATGCAAAAACACCATAAGAGGGTCAAATAGAAAAATAATTCCCTTTGTCCTGAATCCTACTAAAAGTATGTGTGATGGTTGACAAGAAAGGACAGAGTTCTCACTTTAGAGAGACAATTAGGAACGTTCACACCACAGTAGGAATACTTTTCCCACTTTAGTTCCGAAATGTTGCGTTCACACCAAAACAATCCGGAACTAAAATTAGTTCATGAGAACTTTTTTACCCCCTTTTCCGTCTTTCGTGGGAGAAAAAGGTTCCTATGTCTGATTGGCAGGGCGGATTGCAAACCGTAAAACTCCCAAAAAGTTTTGTGAAGCCGCCATTTTATTATCCTCGCATTAGCATTATAAGCATTAGCCCTGCGCACAAACGCAGAGAGACTAACTTATGGCAACACAAAAGAAAACATGGGAGCGGTGGAGATGAGGAGGTGCCGGCGTTCTGGCGATATGAGAAATAAAAAGTTCTCATGAACTAAGTTCTGATGAACCTTTGTGGGAAAAGTACTGCGGTGTGAAAGCGCCTAATGCACACAATATCAAGAGCAGAAGCCCAGCAGGATCCACCTTCTGATTAAGTTCAGTGGTCCAGGGCATCAACCAGAGGATCTCTCATGTTCTCCACGAAAATATATGTTTTACTCAATGATGCATGCACTTTAGAAAATGATGTAGTGGGGATTATTCATTTGTGAAAATCGACTCAAGAAAAACTATTCTCAATATGCGCCTCTGAAGTGCAGAGATACATCTCTATAAAGACACTCAGACATTCTTTGCTTTGTCCATAAGGATGCTGTTATTTTGTTTCTCATATCTTCTGTATATCTAAATGATATCAGTAGAGATCTGCAGCATATGGCTGCTTTGCTGGACTCCAAGTTGGCTCATGAGAAAAGATTCAATGCATTTGATGTTATTAAGAAGCTAGACTTACATATCGTATCCCAGATTGAAGCCGGCATCTTTAAGAGTATTTTATTAATAATGTTATCGCCATAAAGCCGTATTGTTTTATTTTATGCAAAATGCTAATGTCTACAGAAATGAATATTTATGGTGATATATTTGAATTTGGTGGAATGAAGGCGGAAGTGTTTACACCTGGAGGAGGAGATTATTCTAATCTCTCTGCCACACTTCATTTATCCTCTAATTAGCATTCATTCCAAAGGCTAAAAGGACCTCAAACCAAATGAAGCATTCAGCGTGGCTCATTTAAAGTTCTCTCCAGGAAGACAAAAGTGCATGACATTAGCAGCCTCACATGTTAAACACTGACCTCAACAGATCACTCTCAAATGCTTTATGATTGCATAAGTATTGGATTAAGGCAGGTATTTTACCGTCTGTGTGACCTGGCATGGCATACACAGAATTGGCTGCAGTAATGTAACATTACCATTAAAAAGTATGGCACAAGTGTGTGCTGTACAATGATGATGTCAAATCACTAAATAAAGGCTATGATTAAAAGTAAATACACGGACACGTGTACACATAACAAAAAGTTCGATCAACTAAAACAAAACCTCAGGGAGATAAATGTGTGTAATCTGTGTTGAACACTCAGCAAGCTAAAATGACAGCATTGCAATGATGTACAGTGTCTTTCAGCAAAGCCAAAAGGTGTTAACATCTTTGAGGTGTGTGTATGTCAAGTGTGTATGAAATGTCAGAGACTCTCCAAACAACGCTGCATAGAAAGGAAAACATATAAGCCACATATTTTCACAGAGGCTCATATTCAAAATGGTTTCAAACTAACTGACTGGCAGATGAACATTATCAGCATAGTGATAAACTCCATAATAGGAGATTTGTTTTAGAACTGAAAACATTAAAGAGCATCCTCATGCCTCACTGGAGAGGAGACTGGTGGTTTTGTCATAAACCGATATATTTGGAAAAAAAGTAATCTATGAACTGGCCTCTATTGTAGGCATCAAGAAAGGCCAATGCGCATCATTTTGCAGGAAGACTGACGTTTGCAGGATGCCAAATGAGGGAGAAGGAGTTCTTCAAAACAATTGAATCTGATGGTGAAATCTCATCTCCCAAGCCAACAATCAAAAGCTTCTAATTGTTCTCAGCTCCACATGTCCATAGCTCTTTGAGAGAGAGTGGGAGGGCAGAAGCCGGAGACAGACCCTTAATATTTCAGTGCTGGACTACGGGCAAAGGATGGAAAACTGTGCCGAGAGAGATTATATCTTCCTTCTTCTTGCGTGTTGCTCTCTATGGTATACTCTCCCTCTCTGTGTCTGTTCTCTCTCCAGCGATATATAAATCAATCCTGGCTTCATTACTTTTAGTTGTGCTGTCGTTCCGTTTTATTTGGCACATCCATTATGCTGCATTCAGATTGTATTTTATAAAGAAACCTTGGTTAAAAGGCAAAAGAAAAACGAAACTCTGAGCTTGTAATTAATTTGAGGAGGACCGGTGTGAGAGATAAAATGTTTACGGCTAGAAGAACAAAAACGAAATGTTTTTTTTCCGCTGGGATGAAATATAGTGACTGGCTGGAGTGATTACTTAAAAAAGCTCAAGTGCACAGATAATAATAACTTGTGATTTAAGAGCTGAAGGTGTGAATTGATTGACCACAGAAGTTGAGAGGGGAGAGAAGAGCAAAAAGAAGTGAAGAGTAAAACAAAAACATCTCATGCACACACAAACACAACATGCCCCCTGCTCCTTTTATCCATTTTAAAAAGGTGTCTGAGACCATTTTCTTTTAGTAATATTATTTTTGGTGGCTTTGCAATGACCTTGTTCACATTCACTCTATTAAAACCATTACTTTGAAATTACATTCGCAACATCGAACATTCTTCTTCTGATGGAAATTGTGATCCTTCTGTGTAAATTGAATTAAATCTTGACGAATACATTTGGACAGACAGCTGGATAGATGCGTTGTCTTTTGTAATGCAGAAGCTCCCAGCATGCATGTGTTTTTTGTTTAGTGGAATCCTGACAATTTTTCAACAAAAGCTTCAATCAATGCATCACTGCTGGAGCAAAGTGTGGCTGTGGACTGAATAATAATCCTGTCATCTTCCTGTTCACTGGTAGAAAAACGTTGAGGAAAAACATGGATGCCACATATTGTTGTACTACAGACAGCGAGGAGTATTTATATTAATAATGGCATTCAGTGTGTTGGGAACACTCACACAGCCAGGCAGCACCCCAGTGTAAGGCCGAAATGCATTAACAGCCTCTCAGTACATTTAGGAACAGACTGCTGCCTCACAGCCAGTAACACTGTCAGCATGCATCCATATGACCATTCATCTCTACAGTGAAACCAAACAGCCAGACTGAGTCAGTTTCACTGCTGAGAGTCAGGACTGTGAAGCAGCAACAGGCAGGGAGATGGATTTAAGGCTGCAGACACAAACACAACTCAGCACAGCAGGAAACCAACCAACATCAAAGACAGCTCAGACTAACGAGGTAATAGTTCTGCATTAAACATGTTTCTGCTATTAAAACCTGTTAAACCCTGAGCCTGTTTTTCAGGTTTCAGGCTCGAAAATGACATTCCCAGAACAAATTACCATATCTTCCCTTCTAAAAGGGTTAAATTAATAATCTTTTTTCTCAAAGTAATGATAAACCTGTCAGTTGGATGTAGAAAAGTCAGATTCAATATAGATGTTTTTTATTTTAAAGAAAATTCAGATTGAACATGGTAAAAAACTGTAAATTATTGTGTCCGTCCAAAAAATATGTTGTACTTATAGTGAAAACTAACCTTGGATGATGGGTTAGTAGACTAAAAGCTTTAGGAATCCAAAGTACAACATATAATAAGTACCCTGTATCAAGATTGATGCAAAACAAGTGATATTTGACATTTTTAGACAGATTTAGCAAAAAAAAACCTCTTCTGGGGCCATTTGGGTGGATTTTTCATATCTCTGGCTCCCCCTGCTGGATTTTGACATGTGACATCTCTTTCTAACCGTCAGAGCCAATGGAATCGAGGGGAACTCCTACATAGTCCTTATTTGGTCATGTGTGTGTGTTAGGCTGCTGCATTGCCAAGACCAGAAGCAGCAGCCACTCTGGTGGCTACCATTAGCAGCTAACTTTTGCTCTGCGATTTTTACATAAAAAT
>NW_011333362.1:0-3510 GCF_000735185.1 Notothenia coriiceps | reverse complement strand
TGTGTTCGCAATGCCCTGATGATCTCAAAAATAGTAGAGGGAAGATTTTAATTAGCCTTCCGGTCCGGAGAGTAAAGGCAACATGATGATGATCCGAGCATGCAGAGTAAATTGATTTACCCTCGCCCTAACAGAGAGGCCCCTGCAGCCCACATAGAAGTAAAAGGTATTTTAATTTGTGAGCCACAGAGGGGAGATCCAGTCAGAGGTGAGGGGATCACAGGAGAGATGGTAGAGGAGATTCAAGAAAACACCAGACTAATAGCTTCACCACCCCTCAAGGCACACAGAGATATTCCCTATCCTGAATAATTACCACATTTCAAATTGATCCCGTTTGTACCACATAAAAGATCTGTCTACCACTGCCAAAACTAACCAATGTTTTAAAAATGTACAATGAGAAAAACTAAAAAACTTAATGAAAAAGAGCCAAAAATATGTTATCTGCACAAATCATAAGGTAATGCTGAGCGCCAGGTCAATTTTAAACGTCAATATTTACAAACAGAAAATACCATTTAATGCTTTCTGAGGCTGAATAAATGAGACCAGTTACACAAAGTGAGGCAAAACCATTGATGCGTTTCACATTTTTTAAGCTGTTGAAATAATTATGAAAAGGACACATTATGCTCAACCTTGGGATGTATGAGCCAACACATTTAACTAATTGTCACTTACTCAACTCCAAAAATAGTATGCACACATTCAGCCAGCTAAAGTCTGGCACAAGAAAGATACAATAACGAGAAATAGTTTAAAAGAGACACATTTTAGTCCAACTAGGTCATTTATGGCTGATAAGTTACATTATATCACGTATATTAACTTAGTAAGAGGACTAAACATTATTAGTTTGGGTCTCGTCGTCAGCGATAGTAGGTAAACCTGCGACTTTCATGCAGTGACTTATCAAAATGTGTCATGTAAAATCCATGAACTTGCATTAAAAAAACTGCTAGTAAAAAAATGACTGTTTCCAATGCTTTTACCTTAAACACAGTTTTACTAGAAATACAAATGTCCACCTTTTTTCCCATGGTAAAAGTTTGTCTCATTTTAGAAACTACTTCAATTAAAGCACACATTTCACCTTTATGTAGCTTGTACCCAGTATGTGTTCCACTGCAGCTGGAAGCAGGCCTTCATGTTCACATATTTGGGAAAGCTCCTCCAAACTTGTAGTATTCAGAACCACTTCACTGTTAGACCAACGTGACTCAGCTTAAAGGTAGCATTTAAATAGTGTGAATGCATGGAGCAGGAAACACCATTTTGAATGTGAAAGACAACCAATCTTATACATCCACTAACATATCAGCCAATAGGACACACCTAGATGGGCTGGGCATATGGTCATGTGACCTCAGCCAAATCACCTTTCCTGGGATCTGCCCAATAATAGACATGGTGAAAACCAAGTGCTATGTCAACAGATAAAGTGAATCGAATAGGCAGCTACGGAAAACAATCCTATTTTGTTTGGTTTTCTTATTACTTGAGAGATGAAACAGGAACTAAGATAGAAATGTATATAGCAATAAAATGAGTCAATAAAAACACGACTATGGAGGTAATACTATAGATTTTCAAAGAATATGACGGTATTTTTAAATACTTACAACACCATCACAAAAACGCAATAATTGAGAAATTCTTATGCATAATTTACATCAATTTGGGGTGTATACACATTTTTGTGATAAAACTATGTATTCCTCGCTCTGACAAAAGTTAACATTACCACTTCTCTTCCTATACAAACAGGGATGAAATATGATTTGGTGCAAGAGCGGTCAAAGAGACCTTGTAGAGGCTGTTTGATGAGCAGGGTTGCACAAGTGTTGCATGTCTAACGATTATTATGTATAATGAATAAAGGGCAGCATGAGCGTGGGATGTCAAAGGAATTAAAGTCAAGGTGTACAGTGACACGCATTGTCAAATCATGTTTGCTATGCAGTGCAAGATGAGAGGAGATGAAATTCAAATCCAGCACGACACTTCTTTTAGAGAAAAGATGAATGCAAACGTTGTGATAAAGAGTAGGAAATGATCATTTTATGAGCATGACAGAAGGAGAAAGGTGAGAGTGTAATTATTAAACCCTCGGGTGACTCTGCAGTCCTGGAGGACAAAAACACAGTTTGATTTTATGAATACTGAGCGAGGCAAAGACATGTAGAGTATAAAGAGAGTTCAAATATAATAACCCACTCGCGGCTCAGCATCAACATAAACATGTTAAAAGATTTTCTCCTTTATGAAAACTTCTATACAAAAAACTAAACTCAATCCATCTTCAGTTTACTCAGGAACCACTGATTTTCTCTTTTCACAACAATTACATAAGGAAAAAATAAAGCATATGATAAATTACTTCCTCTAATCCTAGAGCACAAACGGTGTCCTTATCAGGCAAGGTTGTTTAGGGTTACAGTTTATTTCCCATTGCAAACAATATTGCCACATTAACTGAACCAAACTTCGGCACTGATTCCACCACACGTCTAACTGAAACCATTCTTGTTACAAGGTCAACATTTAATATGACCTATTGGACATGTTCCTCCTACACTGGCTTCTGTTACAACTTTCTTCCACCTCACCAGCCCTCTGCCGGCTAGTTTTACCATGTTGAGTCTGCTATGGCTTGTAGGCATTAACACTGGCTCAGCTCAGAGTACACCCACAGGGGATTTGTAATGTTTCTTTTCAGCAATATCTTCAGCATGCTGGATAATTGTTGTAATAGATGGTTCATTGTGTGACCACACAGTGGGTCTTGCTGGTACAGCGCACATACTTTTACTGTGCTTGTGTTTTCAGTCTTTTACATTTGAAACTAATACCCAATTCAACAACCTAAAAGCACATTTTAAGAATTCAAAGAAAGTTATATTTGGAGCAGGCATGCTAAATTGTTCCTGAGCACTGTTGGCTTAATGAATAGACCCTCCAGAAAAACGCGATTCTGCGATCGCAGAATTTACCGCATAATCATCAAAATGGCGCAGATTTTTAAAAGGCCGCATATTTATCAAAAGGCCGCATAATCCCCGCATTTTTCCACACAAAGTTGAGAAAAAAAAAAAGTTAACTTGTCTTGATGTGACGTCATCAGCTCGCGCATCACAGAATGTAAACAACACTGTATAGAGTGAACGTGTGGAGCTCACACGATAGAGAAAACAAGACCGGGCAAAAAGTGGGGGGAAACTATTCTGCACCCCGTGCAACTGTGTGTTGGAGCATAAGAGAACATCGACGGTGACGACCCGCTTTGATTCATTCAAACATTCGAAAATGCTTTCTGCTGCTGCGGACAAGAAAGCCAAACAACTCACGTTCACCGAGGCACCAACCTCCAAAACCCGAGTAATTGAAAACAGAATGAGGCGGAGAAGTGTGTGTGTGTGTGGGGGGGGGGGGGTGGTGTGTGTGTGTGTGAGATTTAAAAATAGCCCCAAATTGCTTTTTACAATAAATAAACATTGAATGTGTTTA
>NW_011333361.1:16322-21142 GCF_000735185.1 Notothenia coriiceps | reverse complement strand
TCCACTTCATCCCCTATGGGTAATAAAGCTGAGATGAGAACCCTCCATCGTATTTAGTCCTTAGCAATATGCTGCGCCTCTCCCCATGTATGGATGGGTACCGAGCCCCGGTATTAAAGACAGTGGTAACGTTAAGCTCCGACGTTATCTGACTTTTTATCGGTACTGGAGACATTTAAAAAATATATGTCATATGTAGTATTGCTACATAAACATTATATCGCAGTTTTAGTTTATCCAACTCCGTTTCTAATATGCAATAAGACTACAACATGCGTCTATGATGTATTTTCGAGCTTTCCAATCCAGACGAGGTCTCTCTCTCCCGTCTGTGTGCGAGGGGGCGGGGCAGTTTGTAAAGGTCTCCTGACTGTGTTACAGACTGTCATCCTGGTTAGTGGTTACTCTGGGTTCTGTCTTCAGGACAGAGTGTTGGATTTTTTTGTTAATTGGATGGGACTTGATTTGATTAAATATTAGAGTAATTTTCTCATTTGTGTGTTTGTTTAAATATATTTGGCCTTTGTTCATGTGATTGACTGATTTACTCAAATAAAAAGGTTGATGAATTATCATCTAATGATTTGTATGATGTTTTATTTACGTTAAAGGTCACTTTGAATGATTTTAACTAATGATAAGTAGTAGAAAATCTAATATTTTAAATTCGGGACGGTCCACATTAATTTCGGGACGGCTTAGATTGTATTTCGGGACGGTTCCGGGAGGATGGTGAAAAAAGTTAGTCGAGAGCCCTGGTCCCTGAGACACTTCACCCCAAAGTGCTCCTGTGGGGATTGTCCACAGTATTGAGTATGTGAGTCGCTTTGGATAAAAGCTTCTAACAAGTGAGATGTGATGTGATGTGACGTTCGCGAACGATCCGATTCTTTTGAACGGCTCTTTGGTACGAACGAAGGGAACCGAGTCGTCCTTGTTGAGAGCCGTTCTTTTTATCGTTGGTTCACTGCCGGCCATGAATCCACTCGCCTTTACGGGAACTTGCTTTCCTGAATGCAAATGTTCCGTATATGATGGCGTAACGCGTGCAGCTTGAGTAGGAGTTGGGCTGCCTGAGAGATGGAGCAAGTTAGACATTTTCTGTGAGTAAAAGTAGATTTCTGGCGATACAGTCAATCTTTATCCTGGTGATTAGTTCGCAGATAAACCTACTAACTCCGTCCCCTTAAAAAAATGGCTCTTTTGAACGGCTCTCGGAAAGGAACGGAGCCTTGAGATCCGGCTCCCTTCAAAGAGCCCTATTTCCCATCACTACCACATCGTTGTTATACATTAAGTTGTGCAAACCATGAACGCAACAAATCCAAATGAAATGAAAAAGAAACATTAATTTAGTTTTTGGGAGAAGGGGTGGGATAAGTGTAAACTTCTTCCCACCCCTTTTCGGATGTGTAATTATATCATTTGTTTATATATAGTTTGTAATTCAATACTATTTTTGTTTACCCATTTGATGCTGCTGAACTTTGTACAGTATAAATCTCAATATAGAGTTTTTCCATCAAAAAGATTTCTTCCACCATTGTTACCATTGGTTTTTCGTTGCTGGCGCTTCCTTGCTTTTTTCTCCTACTGATAGCTGTCCTGCTGGATATTAGAAACATGTTAATCAGATATCTGTCACTTCCTCAGTGAATTTACCACACTACTTTTAGAAGCCTCACAGCCAATTGTCTGACGTAATATCATTGTATTATTGAGCTCCTAATGAGCGCCTTGTGTCTTCAGGCATGTCGAGGACGCCCTGCTACCCCGTGTCTCCTGGAGGAATGGCTCAGATCCCTCACCCTCTGGGCTGGCTGTAAGTTTAAAACTGTCAAAGTTAAAAGCATGTTGATAAAAGATGTTCGCATTGTAACACACATCACACATTCTGTTCACTCGCTTGGCAAACAAAACAAAACAGGCTGGATAGCAGTAAAACAGAGCAAAGCTTTAGAACATCAGTCTATTCGCCTGTCTGTTCTTTTCACAGACGTTTCTCATGCGTCTGCGTTACTCTCAGAAACTCCTGATTTCTTTGCTGCTCGACAGTCTGCTTCGTTGATCACCATTATCTTAAAATTAGCATCGTAACTTCTCTCTTGTTTATTAACTCGCCTACTGTTACTGCTTGAGCTTGAATCTCAGGATCCATGTATCTGTGATCCTCTCAAGAATGGAAGTAGTCAAAACAAAAAAAGATAATGTGTTGGTATTTTTCTTAAAATCTCAAAATGCTGACTTTTTCTAAAAATCATAATATTCTGACTTTCGGAAAATTCTGACTTTTTCTCAAAATTCGGAATTTTTATTAAAATTCGGACTTTTTCTTAAAATTCGGACTTTTTCTCAAAATCTCAAAATTCGGACTTTTTCTCAAAGATCTAAAAATCTCACAATTCGGACTTTTTCTTAAAATTCTGACTTTTTCTCAAAATCTCACAATTCGGACTTTTTCTTAAAAATCTGACTTTTTCTCAAAAATTGCAACATTCTGACTTTTTCTCAAAAATCGCAAAATTATGACTATCTAAAAATTATTACTTTTTCTCAACATTCTGACTTTTTCTCAAAATCTCACAATTCTGACTTTTTCTTAAAAATCGCAAAATTATGACTATCTAAAAATTATTACTTTTTCTCAACATTCTGACTTTTTCTCAAAAATCGTAACATTCTGACTTTTTCTTAAAAATTTGACTTTTTCTCAAAAATCGCAAAATTATGACTTTTTCTCAACATTTTGTTGACTTTCTCAACGAAATGTTGACTTTCTCAAAAATTGCAAAATGTTGACTTTTTCTCAAAAATCGCAACATTCTGACTTTTTATCATAAATTCTGTCTTTTTCTGAATACTTAAATGTTAATAATCCCTGGTCACCGGTTTGAGCTTGAATCTCAGGATCCATGTATCTGTGATCCTCTCCAGAATGGAAGGAGTCATCACATACAGAGCATCAACTAGTTCCTGAACAGTGTCCTTCACATGCTGATATCCAAGAGAGGGAGTTCCACAGTCCCAAGATGGAGGAATAGAAAGCAGTATTCAATGTTTACTTCAGATTAGCTCCACGTCAGAAATGAGCATGCTTGTCATATGTCTCTCTCCATAGAGGCTGAATCATCATGTTAATCACAGAGCTATCATATGCCTCAAACAGATCTGATGCTCTTCTAGGTAATCACACATCCTGTCATGTTCTCAGCTACAGTTGATACCTTTGTGATCAGGGTACTCTCATACTGGAGGAGGACATTCAGTACTTTTGATCCACTTTATGGTCTCTGTCTCTATCATTCATCTTAATGTGTGTGTTTGCAGGCAGGGGCAGACCATGTACCCCATGGCTGGAGGATTCTCCCCTGCAGCCATGGCCATGAACGCCTCCATGTCCAGGTGAGTGTGAGCTGTGGTGTTGTGATTGTAGTAAAATCAGAATGAGAATAACTTCATTCGTCCCACAGAGGGGAAACGTGCATTACAGCAAGAAAAGAGGCAAAGACAGCTCAATGTCACCCAGGAAGCATGCATTTCAAACACAAAATACACATCCTGTAACAAAGGCTCGTCAAACTCAAGGCCCACCACTTCATTTCATGTGGCCCCGCAAGAGCTCTGAAAGAATATAATATACGGTGACATGCCACTTTACAGCAGCAGCTTGCCCATAAACTACATGTCCCACAATGCATCTTGTTTTGTTAGAGATTACAATGATTTGCCCTGGACTTCTGCTTTCAGAAGAAGTTAATTACGAAGTTATTAACCTATCCCATAATAATCCAATGCAGAGGCAATAATGTGATATAATACATTATTTTGTATAAGTATATTTATATTACAACCGACTCCAACCATAATGCCAATGTGGCCCGCGGTGAATGTGAGTTTGACCTCCTGCTGTAACAGTTGAGATATATTGCAGAGTTATAAATATACCAAATCTGCCCATTTCTACTGGAAGTTCCTCAAACATTTGACTTGTTTTTATTTAATTGTGCAGCCTGGTGTCCGGAAACTTCTCTCCTCGCCTGGTCCCCCCTCAGTCGTCCATCCCTCATTCAGCCATCAGACACACGGGGGTGAAGCAGGAGCCTGGAGGCAGCCAGCAGGGGTAACACATCTTATTATATATATATATATATATAAACATATAACCAGAGAGGTACACACATCCTTTACTCAAGTAGAAGTACACATACTCTTGTTTAAAAATACTCTGGTAAAAGTAGAAGTACTGACTAAACTTCTTTACTCAGTCAAAGTAAAGAGGCTTTGAAATGTCCTTCAGTAAAAAGTACCCATAACTAGCAGCTGTTTTAAAGAGTACCTGACCTCCCTTTATATTAATAGAACAATAATGTCATTGTTAGCTAATGAATGTTTCCATGCTGACCAACGGCAACATGACAACGTTTTCATTGGTCCCTCTTCTTTAGAGAAGACCAGGAAATGATGGATACACGGATCGTGTTCAAATCAATAGGCACGCAATGACTCTAAATAATAATGATCACGCCACCAAACACACATTCAGACTAAAGGAACCAGCCTGTTTGGAAAATGAGAGAAGTAGAAAGTACAGGTATTTGAGTTCAACATGTAAGAAGTAGAAAGTAAAGGTATTTGAGTTCAACATGTAAGAAGTAGAAAGTACAGGTATTTGAGTTCAACATGTAAGAAGTAGAAAGTTCAGGTATTTGTGTTCAACATCTAAGAAGTAGAAAGTACAGGTATTTGAGTTCAACATGTAAGAAGGAGAAAGTACAGGTATTTGTGTTCAACATGTAAGAAGTAGAAAGTACAGGTATTTG
>NW_011333361.1:11594-16292 GCF_000735185.1 Notothenia coriiceps | reverse complement strand
TATTTGGGTGGGACATGTAAAGAAGTAGAAAGTTCCAGGTATTTGAGTTCAACATGTAAAGAAGTTGTCAAGAAAAACAAGTAGTGGAGGAAAGGAAAGTACTGATACCAGAAACATGTACTTCAGTACAGCCGCGTAACTAAGTATTTTACTGCCAGACTTCCCACCTCTGGTCCTTTGTATGAATAGTTTGAGAAAAACCCTAGACCCCGCTGGGGAAACCCGTTGATACTCACCGCTGGGGTAAGAGTGCCAGACGCATCCTCTTGGCAGCGTTTCTGGTTTCGTTATCGCAGGGCTGATGGCGAGGGAGTTCTCCGCCGTCACCGAGGTGAGGTGAGGGGTGGGGTTCGGTCGGCATGGAACAGAGAGAGGGTTCAAAGACGTGAAACAGGGACCTATTGAGATCTATGACAGCGCTGGAAGTATTCATTCATCACCAGTGGTTAGTGGGCGTTGGACGCGGGGGTACGCCGTACCCCACTTATTTGAAGCATGATTTTTTTTTTGAATAGTCTAAAAAACTGATTAAATCATTGCCGAGTGTGTATCAGTTGCAAGTGTTATTTTGTAAAATGTACGGAAACATGTATGGGCACGGATTTCACATAATTATATAAAAACGGTTACCATCAGCTTGATGCAACTGATGTGAAGCCGGTGTGTGTGTGTGTGTGTGGTGTGTGTGTGGTGTGAGTGTGAGGGGCAGCACCGTGTGTGTGTGTTAGGGTGACCAGGGTCCCCACTGTGCGGGGACGAACACACAGCATTTTTATCCATTTGTCGCGCGTCCACAAATTGAGACTATGGTCCCGCATTTGAGTGGACAGTCGTGCAGAAAGGCCGGATCGGTTCGCTGACAGCGGCACCTGCCCTTATATTGAGTTATAACGTCAAATGGCATCATGTAGTTGCGCGACAGCAACAAAGAGTCGCACAAACAGTGTACTTCCCCCCCCCCCTCTTCCCCCGTTGCAGTTCACGGGCGCGTCCATAGTGTCTCCCCCCCCCGTCCACAGTAAAAAAATCCGCACTACATCGCTGATTCATCACCATGACTACAGAAAGAGCCCTGGCACTAATTATATTTCTATTTGTATTACTGCATTCTCAAAACGATTCTTCATGTTATCTGTTTCAGTGTTGAATGTCTTGTATTCAGGTGCATGCTGGAGGACCTTGGGACTATTTCGCATATCTACACGGTAAGACAATAAAGCACTTGAAACTTGAATATATTTCATTTGAAGGACGAACAAACTCAATAAAACCGTTTTTTTGTGGTGCACGGACATTTGGGTATAAACTGCAAAAACCAATCACACATAGAGCAATAAGACGGACCCCTTCTATTGAAAAGCCACACTCAGAACAGGACATACTGGGGTTCAATTACACGGTCATGGAAGCTACCAAGATGCTCTGACATTAAAGAGGACATGTTTGAAATGTAAAATGGCGTGGCCTAAAGAGTCCCCATGTCATGGCCATTCCACTGATCCATAATTCCATTTTTGAGGTATACTAAAAATATAAAAATACTGTGCAACTTATCCAAACCAACATTGGTCGCAGCATCTCTGGTAAAGTATGTGTATTCAAGCAGTCATTCACTTTCTCCCACTAAACGGCTCGCTGCAGCAGCTCCCCCCCCGCGGCCCCCTACCCCCTTCCCCCCCCTCCCCCCGTGATTTCCTTGTTTAGCGATACACAGCCAAACTCAACCTGGAACACACACAATTCACAGCCGAAATAAAACATAAGTGTGGCTTGATATGAGTGAGGAAAAAAGTTTAGGTGATAAAAGCTGTGAGAATGGTCTGCAGAGAGGAATTTCACCGCGATCCCAACTGTCTGTTATCAGCCACTGGCACGGAAGCAGAAATCGGCAGGGCTGCCTGCACTGAGGTGTGTGGTGTGATTGGTCAATTTGGACCAATTAGCGGGAGGTTAAGTAACGGCTCCGCGGGCGTACGTAACGGCTCACGATTGGCACAATTTAGTTCCGGGTACGTGCTTTCGTAAGCAAATGGATTGCGGAGTCATGATACTTTCACCAACGAGGCGTTTGGGGAGGTATTTTCTGTTTTGAGTTTACTCGCTACCCCCAAAAGGTGTACTTTGAGTTGACTCTGCAGACCGATTACATGCCAAAAAAGCCTCATAAACACACGAAGGGACGGGTATAACCGAAAAGCGCCACAAAATGAAACATAGGACCTTTAATTGATAAATAGTAATACTATTAAATTTGATTAATATCCAAACATTAGAAATAAAATAACAACAGACTCCGCAA
The DNA here is from genome assembly GCF_000735185.1 of Notothenia coriiceps. NCBI lineage: Eukaryota > Metazoa > Chordata > Actinopteri > Perciformes > Nototheniidae > Notothenia > Notothenia coriiceps. The sequence continues at coordinate 13,993 of NW_011333361.1, read as the reverse complement.
AGAAATTACAGACTAGTGATAGCAATTAATGAGAGAGAAACGCAACAACTTCACAGTCATAGCGAATCTAGCTACTGAGTCTTTCTCCAAAACTGAAGTTCACTATTTTCTCTAAATATATTCAATAAACGATTTATGTTTGCTTTGGCTAAAGTGATTTTGAGAGATTTATTACATTTAATTGGTAATATAATAGTACTCAATGTTAAAAAATTGAGTTATCTAATAATAATTATATCGTTTATATGTATCTGAGTATAAGAACTTACATTTCTACTATTTTAATATCTGGCATTTTTGTTTTTGGATGTCTCGTTCTTCCATGGGCCGCAGATAGGTTAATTTTTATTACTCGGGGACAGCGGAGGTACAATGTCGTCAACTGTGTTCTGATAAAATAGCAATAAAACATAAGTAATGGGATACTTTGAAAATTGTTCATTATTTGCAAAGGAGAATCTGGCGCACGTTCTCTCTTTTCTCGGGTGTATTCTTGGTAACACAAGTGTGCTTTTTCTTGGTACCTGGACTCTGTTTTGTATTTTAGTTATATATTATTGTTTTATATATTGAGTATTATTAGCTTATGCAAGCGCTGTAGACATAGTTACTGGGCTGGGTTGTACAAACAGTATTGTCTAAGCATGTGGTGTATGGAGGTATGGTGTTATGGCGGGGCGATAAAGGTGCAGAGAGGGATGTGTGTAGCTGAGAAAAGGGTCTACGTGTCTACGCATTTAGTATCAAGCATGTAACGCAGGTTGGATTAATCATGAATGGCGCAAAGTATCACCAGCATCTACTGGAGGAGAAGTACAAGATTACTCGTGGTTGTGAAAAAATACTCTGGTGAAAGGTTGGAAGGAGGAGTAACTGTACTAGACTTCTATATACTCAAGGTAAAGTAAAAGAGCTATAAAAAAAATGTACTTCGAGTAAAAAAGCTACCCAATACTAGCAGCTGTGCTTAAAGAGTACCTGGACCATCCCATTTAATATGAATAGAAACAAGAAAAAGATGTCATTGTAAGCAATAAATGAATGGTATTTCCATGGTGGACCAACAGGGCAACAATGACAAACGTTTCATTGGTCCCTCGTCTTTAGAGAAGAACCAGGAAAATAATGGATACACGGATCGTGTGTCAATAAATAGGCAGCAAATGAACTCGTAAATAAAATTGAATACACACAAGCACACATTCAGACCAAAAGAGAACCAGCACTTTTTGGGAAATGAGAGAAGATAGAAAAAAATACCAAGGTATTGTGTTCAACATGTAGACAGTAGAAAAAAGTAAACAAGTATATTGGTTACAAACATGTAGAAGTAAGTACAGGTAATATGAGAATCAACAATGTAAAAGAAAAGATAGAAAGTCGTAAAAAAGAGTGGAGTAAATTCACGGTCCATGACTGAATACGGCAGACAAACTGATGGATTGAAGTGACAGTAGCAAGTGAGGAGTAGATCGCATCTGATTCCTTTCTGGTGTGTGGTCGATTAAATCTTGTAGCATTTCATTGATATCTCAGGGAGGAAGCTCCTCATGATACCTTCGTAAGCCTGTTCTTCATCTTCAGAGCGCCGGCTAGGACTGTGATGGTAGAGTTCGGACATGAGCAATGCGTTTGCGGGAGCCCTCGAACTAACGGGAACTGACCGGCAAAGGACAGCACGTAGTGCCAGGCAGTGATCTAGTCCTGGTACGATGTTTCTCCTTATGTGGTTCTGTGTGCAGATGATGGGCATCCATTGCGGACTAGGTATCTCTATGCTACAACACAGTTCGCGAACTAAACATAGCTGAGATATACAAAGTGTGGGTAGAGGTTGGAATAGAATGTGATAGAGTGGGGAGGGACGCTGGCAGAGGTGGGAAGTTGTGGAGGCAGACGATTAGCAAACCATCTATCGGGACGGATGATTTGTTATCTCAAATTTACCTGAAAGAACCATATCTCCTATGGTTATTATTATTTTTCTGTGAAAGTTCTTTCTCACTGTCTCATGTTTGTTTTGTAGAGCACGTTGGTGTGCACATCCTTGGCTAATTGTCTACGTTGTTGTTGTGGAGGGGTAGTTCGTTACTGACTATCACACTCTTTTGTTGTAAGGTTGTTTGAGTTTGTTTCCATGTATAGTTTGGCACAAAATGTTAACTCGCTGTATGATATGCGTTTTGGATGTTTTCCCCACTATCTTCCCCCCCTGGGGAGAGAGGAGACATGGAGAGAGGAGGAACAATAAAGGAGGGATGGAGGGTAGAGAGGATGAAGAGAAGGGTGAGTAGAAGGATGAAGAGGAGGGGGAGGATCAACTCGCTCAGATTCAGGAGTCGCATCTGTTGCATCAGGAAAGTTCCCGTGACTCTTACCTGCCTTTATCAGGACGGATC
>NW_011333361.1:10000-11549 GCF_000735185.1 Notothenia coriiceps | reverse complement strand
GGAGTGTGTAGCTGGAATGGCTCTGCACACTAAGGGCCTTACCACTACACTGACATACAGGATAAGGAATAACTCACCTGAGAAAACACTGTGTGTGTGGTGTGGTGTGTGTGTGTGTATTTAGTGTACTTATACCTAATGTTAAGAGTGTAAAATAAACATGTGCTCAGAGGGGGATTGTTATCATATTTCTAAAAGGCATAAAATGTGCCTGACGCAGTCACCTCTGAAGACCCTCCGCTACTTTAACTTCATTAAACTGCATAAACCTACTTATACTTTCACTGCATAAGTAAATACTTTTATTCTAAGTTACTTTAACTTCCATTTATTGTATATAATTACTCTTTACTCTTAAGTACTCATATCTACATGTACGCTGCACAGATACTTATCCTTTACTGTACAATCATATTGTATTAACTACTTTACTTAAGTCTTTACAGTTTTGACCGGCAGTGGCTCAGGTCAGTAGGGGCTTGGACGGGGAGCTGTAGGGCCGCCGGTTCAAGTCCCCGACCGGTACCCAGTCCCCAGTTCCACCCTCCTGCCTGCCGGTGGTGCCCTTGAGGCAAGGCACCGACATCCCCCCACCCCCCGCACTCCATCGCTCCCCGGGCGCTGTACAATAGCTGCCCCTGATGTAAGCAGAGAACACATGTCACTGTGCTGTGTGCTCTGCATGTGTGACCATTACAGAGGGTTTCATCCCTATTATTAATATTATCATTATATTTTATATTGAAGTACTTCAAACACATTTTAATGCAAACACAATACTCCTTCAAGTACTTTAACTTCATAATACTGTCTAAGCAATACTTACCTTAAAACACAATCCCGGTTTCATTTGAGTTCTTTGAGCTGATTTATTCTTTAAAATTAAGTACTTTGAATACATCGTACGGCACACTCTCCATGTAACCTCACAGTACTCTACAGGGTGGTATCAGTACTGCAGTTGTGATGTGTCTGTGCCGAAGGGAACACACCCCGGTATTAAAGCATGCTGTACTTTCTGGGCGGAGTGAGTACTTTGTGCAGAATGTGGATCTGCAGGTTTCTGCTCAGACCGGATCAGCAGGAGAGGATCTGAGTACTCTCCATCTCAACGATGCAGTACTTCAGTACTCTCTGACCCAGGTGTGTGTACTGTGTGTTCTGTGTGTTCTGTGTGTGTGGTTGGGTCAGTGAAGGCAACATGGCGGTGAATCTGAGCAGAAACGGACCTGCTCTGATGGAGGCTTACAAACAGGTGGTGGACGGGAAGGTGGACACTAACTGGTGAGAACAAATACACAAAGTACTACTTCCTGGGTCTCTCAAACGTGTATTTATATCACTGTACTGCAGTAATGTGTATATAAATATCTGTACTGTATCAAAGTACTGCATTAATGTGTATCAAAGTACTGCAGTAATTTGTATATATATCTCTGTACTGCCTCAAAGTACTGCAGTAATGTGTGTATAAGTATATGTACTGCCTCAAAGTACTGCAGTAATGTGTGTATAAGTATCTGTACTGCCTCAAAGTACTGCAGTAGTG
>NW_011333361.1:0-7500 GCF_000735185.1 Notothenia coriiceps | reverse complement strand
CTCCACAGGAGGCCAAGTCTCTGATCTCTCAGAGAGCTTTTAACCCTCGAGAGGTTTTCCAGCAGAGAGAGCAGAGCAACGAGAAGTTCTCTCCCGCACTCAGACCAGGTATATAACTATTTCAATATTACATTAGATTCAATGACTCTCGGTTTGTCCAGCAGAAACACATACCCCACAAAACAAAACACATACATGATGTCCTACAACGATAATTAATCAAATCTAAATCTAAAACATGTAAATGGACGTTACTTTAATAGCAATTAACAAATAATAATAAATATGAATTACAATTAATAAATAACACATGATGACACGAATACACACAATGATGCAGGTGACAGAACAGCTGTTAATCAAGTCCATTCATCAACGTCCAAACAAACATATAAACAACAACAACATCTGTCCCTGTTTCCTCAGGGAAGCTGCAGAGTACCTTTCTCTCTCAGAAATCGTCGGGCCGAGTTTCTGCCCCTGTCTCCCCCTCACCTGTCTCTCCACCCTCACCTGTCTCCCCCTTCCCGGCGTACTCCATGCACCGCCTGTCTCCTGCCTCACCTGTCTCCCCCTCACCTGTCTCCCCCTCACCTGTCTCCTCCTTCCCGGCGTACTCCATGCACCGCCTGTCTCCTGCTTCACATCTCCTGTCTCTCTCTCCTGTCTCCCCCTCACCTGTCTCCCCCCCTCCGGAGACAGCAGCATCACCTGCTCCCGCTGCAGGTCAGACATCCATCTGTTTTTTGGGGATTTAAAAAGTATTTCATGCAAAGGATGTTGGTTTGAAGTGAAGCTGAAGCAGCAGCACTTCCTCTGGAGGGTCTTATAGACAGGACGTGTACCCGCAGTTTGTTTCTTCATGTTCAAATGCACTAATTGTAAGTCTGCTAAATGTAATTAATGTTACGTAGACATCAATGTATGATCCAAAGTATATTACGAAGGTTAGCCACGTGACACGATGTGTGTACATTTCCTACATTACATAACTTACATACGTGACATTAGTTATGTACGTTACAGAAGTTACTTACGTGACAAACATTACGTATGCTATGTACGTGACAAAGGCTGTAAGTAACTTATGTAACAAAAAGTAAGTATATTCCGTAGGGTAAGTGACAAGAGCTGCGTACTTTTCCTACGTTACATGTTAGCGAGTGAAAGTCACGCATTTGACCTGTGTGACATTAACATGTATGTGAACTAAATTGCAAAGGTTGCGTACGCTATCCACGAGACATTGGTTTTGTTCGTATGTCGAGAAATGTGATAATTACCTAAGTTATGTGTGGTGGCATGTATTACATAGGCTACACGTTTGACCTACGTTACTTACGTTTGGTCCGTCACATATATCATGTAGTTCCCCCAGGGGACAAACTGGTACTTGGGGGTTATCTGTCGCCACTGTTTTTGTTTTGTTCAGACTCTCTGAAAATGGTGACATGATAACACACATCTGTATTTGTGAAAAAAGTTGGACAATGTCATTTCAAAGTGGCGACGGATAACCCACGAGTACCGACAGGCTTTACATAAGTGACGTAGTGACACATGTGGTGGGCTTGAGGTGAGCTGGACTCTGTCTCTGTTTAAACTTTGCTGGGTGTAAGTGCGTCTCAGCTTCACTCATGATACTCTGCTTGTCTCTGAACACGCGCTGTGCTCCCAGAGGAGGAGGGGGCGTGGTCTGATGACTTTGAAGAGGATGCAAAGGAGGCTCCTCCAGGTGAGACACGAATATACACTCAGAGTGACTCAACGCCACAGTCAACCACAGACTCTAATAAACCCTGTCCTGCAGCTGAGGAGGATCTGTACGAGGCTTCAACCCCAGTCCTGGACGAGGACCTTTATGAAGACCTGACCCTCATCTCCTCAGTGAGTAGCAACGCAGAAACTCTCAGGGCTTTTACTCAGGGACAGATTTGAAGCAGCAGCGCTTTGTTTTATACTTTCAGGCTGAAGTTCCAGAAAGCAACGGACAGGGAGCGTGTGCCAGAGCTCTGTACGACTACCAGGGTGGTACGTACACACACACAAACACACACACACACACACACACACACACACACACACACACACACACACACACACACACACACACACACACACACACACACACACACACACACACACACACAAGCAAATCGCTTCACTCAAAGCTATTTCAATTCTCGGCTCTGTTGTGATTGGTCAACCTGCTTAGAGATGTCCCGCCCCCTTGGCCTTATCACGTACAAAGTGTCAGAGCTCTGGCCAATATGTTTCCACAGTCGATGACTCCGAGATAACCTTTGACCCCGATGACATCATCACGGGGATCGAGTTTCTGGACGAGGGTTGGTGGAGAGGATTCGGACCAACCGGACACTATGGGCTGTTCCCGGCGAATTACGTGGAGTTAATCTAGCTGTTCTGCATGCTAGCTCCCAGACATCATTACACTTAATCAATACTTACATAAATCTGTGGTCAAATTAAAGGTGTGTCCCTGGAGAAAGGTCCCATTGTTCTAAATTACTGGATTTAAAGACTCATAATAAACTCTGTCAATATTCAAGAAGTTTGTGTGGACTGTTTTTTATTTTTTAGACATTCAGAAAAATAAACAACAACAACAAAGACGAGCAGCATTCATACTTATGTTGTAAACAAATGAAGTGCAGGAATTCTATTCAGTAATAGAAAAAGACATAGATGTATGTATTAGTTAAAAAATACATTATTATTATTATCTACATTTTTATGAATAAATACAATTTGATCAAAAGAAAAAGAGATTATTATTAAACTAAGAACAATTTTAATTTGTTAAAGCACTTTAAGATGCACCTGGTGTATGCAATGTGTTATATAAATAAAGCTTTATTTTTAATATTATTATTTATTTGTATTCATTTCATTTATTGTATTTATTTGTGTATTTATTTATTTATTTCATTTATTGTATTTATTATTGTATAGATGTATTGTATTGTTTGATCCCCTCTGGAACCAAGCGATGGCGCTAATGCGCCTTTAAACTTGATGCAAACTGCATTCAAACTCAAAGAAGAAGAAGAGTAAGAACAAAACCGTGATGACGTATTGCCTCACGTCATACGTCATACCTCCTCCACTTGAGACCAGAAAGAAGAAGAAACATGGCTGCAAGGTTGTTGCTCCGCTCCGCTCTCAGAGCCGCTAAAACATGCCGTGCTGCCCCGGTTCCGGCTCTGAGTCGCGGCATGGCTGCTGGAGGTGAGACCAGAACCACCACCGTGATATACATCTTTAAAAACCCGAGAAATTTAGCTTTTAAAGGTCTTTTAAAAAGGTCAAACGATCCCGTCGGCGACTGCCGGTTAGCATTAGCATCGTTAGCATGGATAGGTCAAAGACGATTTTCCGTCTTTTTAGTTTTAATTTAAACACATAGAAATGTATTTTCTTAATGATTTTTCTTTAGTTTTTAACCACGGTAGTTGTTTGTTTATGTAAAGCATTAGTTTTATTTATAGACCTAATGTTACCTAACTCACATTGACAGGACGTTAGCCTGTAAGCTAATGCTAAGAGATGAGTGTCTTATGTGATTAAGCAGTGGAGTGTTTCAATGTAAAACTAATGTATACTTCTCCACTACGTTTCTGATTATACTTTTCACATATAACAACAGATGACATGCTGTATGCTATGAGTCAGAAGTCCTTCATTAGCGGGGTCATTTACTGTGTTACAGCACAAGGGGTATAGCAGGCATGAAATAATACAACGTATTAAATATAGACATATTAGACCACATTATTCATAAAGAGAATCACACTGCCGTGGCTAAAGGTGAGTAGCAGTAATACAAATATTAAAACTAAGTGACATAAGTATATATACCTGTTATATGTAAGCACATATTCCTGCTACTAACTTCAGTCTTTATCACTTAAAGAACTTTGTAATCATCCAGAATGTGTGTATTTGATATAATATGTGTACACACACATTTTATTTTTACTTTACATTTTTAGTTGTTAATTCTTTGTTCCACTTTTGAAGAATTTTTATATATATTTAATGTCTAGGTTAATGATTTTGTAACAGAAGAAGCATCAGCTTGGAATCAATAAATTACACATCTATCTAAGGAACATATGAAGGTGTTGAGATGTTTATACAAATATGTTTTTTGCACATAAAAGTGATTATTGCTCAGTGTTTTAGTGAGTTGACTCCTTGGTCGTATACATCCGCGGAAAGAAACGAGTAGACGTGATGTTATGGTTAAAGTGAGGCATTAGAAGTTTAATTTTGTAACTCTTTTATCTCTCAGGAATCCCCACTGACGAGGAGCAGGCCACCGGCATGGAGAAGATCATCATGAAGGCCATGAAGGAGGGATCGGTGAGTTGAATTCAATATAATCAGGAACCAGAGAGGGTAGAAGTACACATCCTTTACTCAAGTAGAAGTACACATCCTTTACTCAGGTAGAAGTACACTCATACTTTACTCAAGTAGAAGTACACACATCCTTTACTCAAGTAGAAGTACACACATCCTTTACTCAGGTAGAAGTACACACATCCTTTACTCAAGTAGAAGTACACACATCCTTTACTCAAGTAGAAGTACACACATCCTTTACTCAAGGTAGAAGTACACTCATCCTTTACTCAGGTAGAAGTACACTCATCCTTTACTCAAGTAGAAGTACACACATCCTTTACTCAAGTAGAAGTACACACATCCTTTACTCAAGTAGAAGTACACACATCCTTTACTCAAGCAGAAGTACAAACATCCTTTACTCAAGCAGAAGTACACACATCCTGTACTCAAGCAGAAGTACACACATCCTGTACTCAAGTAGAAGTACACACATCCTTTACTCAAGTAGAAGTACACACATCCTTTACTCAGGTAGAAGTACACACATCCTTTACTCAAGTAGAAGTACACACATCTTTACTCAAGTAGAAGTACACACATCCTTTACTCAAGTAGAAGTACACACATCCTTTACTCAAGTAGAAGTACACACATCCTTCACTCAAGTAGAAGTACACACATCCTTTACTCAAGTAGAAGTACACACATCCTTTACTCAAGTAGAAGTACGCTCATCCTTTACTCAAGTAGAAGTACACACATCCTTTACTCAAGTAGAAGTACACACATCCTTTACTCAAGTAGAAGTACACACATCCTTTACTCAAGTAGAAGTACACACATCCTTTACTCAAGTAGAAGTACACACATCCTTTACTCAAGTAGAAGTACACACATCCTTTACTCAAGTAGAAGTACACACATCCTTTACTCAAGTAGAAGTACACACATCCTTTACTCAAGTAGAAGTACACACATCCTTTACTCAAGTAGAAGTACACACATCCTTTACTCAAGTAGAAGTACACACATCCTTTACTCAAGTAGAAGTACACACATCCTTTACTCAAGTAGAAGTACACACATCCTTTACTCAAGTAGAAGTACACACATCCTTTACTCAAGTAGAAGTACACACCTGTAGGGCCTATTTGAGTTCAACATGTAAGAAGTAGAAAGTACAGGTATTTGAGTTCAACATGTAAGAAGTAGAAAGTACAGGTATTTGAGTTCAACATGTAAGAAGTAGAAAGTACAGGTATTTGTGTTCAACATGTAAGAAGTAGAAAGTACAGGTATTTGAGTTCAACATGTAAGAAGTAGAAAGTACAGGTATTTGTGTTCAACATGTAAGAAGTAGAAAGTACAGGTATTTGAGTTCAACATGTAAGAAGTAGAAAGTACAGGTATTTGAGTTCAACATGAGAGAAGTAGAAAGTACAGGTATTTGAGTTCAAAGTGTAAGAAGTAGAAAGTCCAGGTATTTGGGTTCTAAATGTAAGAAGTCAAAGTAAAAAGTCGTCAGAAAAATAAGTAGTGGAGTAAAGTACTGATACCAGAAACATGTATACTACTAACCAAGTATTTGTACTCTACTAATTCCACCTCTGCACACAATCAAGGTCCCCATGAATAAGAGGGGTCAACATAAGAACTCATTTGGATTATTACAAATGGATTGACCATTTTTGCATCTTCACACACATTTCCATTAAAGTGATTCTAAGATTTCTAAAAGAGTATGTCCCCAAACAAGTATGTTTTGTTTGGTCTGTTAAATAAGATGTGTAGGCCGTGGTTTCTCTGTATTTAATTAAATATTTTATTTCAACACATATTTAGCATTTAACAGATATTGTGCTTCCTAAAATGAGTACATTTCACGAGTCCATATTGTGCTTTGGATATCATTTGGATGAATTGGGGTTAGTGTTAGCTTAGCATACAGCTACACTGGATACATTCACTTTATCAACATTAACGCTTTCTGTCCATCAGTAAACTCCGTCAGTCCGTATTTTCATATCTCCCTAATTCTTCATTTAAACCCATATTGAGCCTCCGTGTGAGCAGCGTGATAATGCATGCTGTGGTCAGAGTAGATTCTGCGTCACAGCGGCTCAGCGGCTCAGAGAGGAGAGCCTCTCTTTCCAAACGGCAGTTATTTATTCCCTCCACACCCTCCTGCCGTCGGAGCGTTTCCACCCGTCTGCATCATCATAAATAAAGTGTTGCACTAACAGACCATGTGACCGAGTGGAGTTTCCACATTCCTCCACATAAACTGGTTCCATATTCGTCAGGAAGGTCTGGCTTTTACGGCTGAACATAACCCCGTTTAACTGTCCCCCATATAAACATCTCCCAGATAGACGTGTGTGCTGCAGTGTGTTCTCGGGTTAGAGTTACAGAGATGTTTCCGTACATTAAACTGTCAGCGTGCCCCCGCAGCAACGGCTCCTTTCAAAGCTAATTAAATTGTGGTTTCACTTTAAATCCTGCAGCAGCAAACTTTAAAACTAGCAGGATTACATTTAGATTCCCCGTCTAGATTACATGTCATTCTGTTGCAACTTTAAACCAAACCGTGCATCTGAAGAGAGAAGAGAAGTAGATGTGACCATCAAGAGAAGCATTAGATTTGATAGAAGACATATTGTAGAAATCAGATAACAGGTGCAGCTCACAAGATCATTAGGATATCATGGAGCATGTTGCCTCCATAGAGCTGATGCGTTTATCTGTGCAAAGTATTGAGTCCATACATGAACAGCCTTTCAGGAGGTCAGAGTGTCTGCATTACAAATCCTGTTCTCATTGGTCCTATCTGCTATTCTACTATGAGATACAGGATTAGTGATTTAAAGAGCCCGTCTGCTGGGTCTCAGACCCTCAGCATGCTCTACTGCGAGGGTCCTTCTTACCTTCTCAACCCCAGCATGTCCCTCGTCCTGCTGCGAAGCATCTTTGGGTTTCAAGAAAGGGAAACATCAAAGTTATTATTCTTACTACTGTTATAGTGGTACCAACCAGAGCAGGACACACACACACACACACACACACACACATATTCTGTACAAACTGTGAAGTCCGCTGAGACAAATGTAGCATGTGTGACGTTGGGCT
>NW_011333360.1:206746-216702 GCF_000735185.1 Notothenia coriiceps | reverse complement strand
GTAGTGACGATTCTAGCTCAAATTGAGCATAACTAAATAATGCTAGCAAGTACATGGCTAGCATACACGTTTTTGAAGAGGTTTACATACATAAAAACCTAATACTTTGCATAAAACTAAAAAAAAAAGTTTACTGAATTGAAGATAATATGTGTTCGGTAGTGACAATTCTTAAGGTTACACGCCAATTTTCAGATTTTGGAACAGATTTATATCAAAAGTATGGGATATAGCTACTTGCCATTCAACCATGAGGGACAGAGATGCAGTGCCGATGCATTGTCAAAAGTGCAGGGGTGTGGCTAAAAACCAGGCTCAGCCATTGGACTAAAACCCCTTGTGTTTCGGTAGTGACATGAAAACAGAGGACATGATTTTTTGAGTATAGTTTTTTTATTAAAAAATTAAAACCACAATAAATATAAATATCCCAACTTCTGTTTGAATGTAATCATAAAGATCTTCTAAATACACCATTCAACAAAATAAAATAAAATGTTTTAAGTGTTATTTACAGAACATGAAATGTAGATGTCAGGGTTGGGGACAGCTACTTCCCAATAGAAAGTACGATGTTTCTGTATATATTAAGCTTGTCACCATATAATTGAATGCCTTATGTTTAAATAGAACATAAAATATTCTTAGTAAATATCTGTCTGAATACTTAATTGTTTTTGTTAAAAAAAAAATTGTTGTTGTGGGACCGCACTTTGCATCAATTCGGTAGAATGCCCCATGTACGATAAACTTAAGGTCATATAACTAATATAACTGTCAAAAAGACACGATGTTATTCACACTCAATTAAGTGTTAAATGTAATATCAGATTGAACAGCATACCTTTCTTGGACTGTGCTCGGCAGCTCACTGCAGCCCCTTCTTCCATCTTTTATTCTGTCAAATACACCACATTGCGGTCCTCAGTGTTCACCTCTGATTTAATGTTTGACTCGGCAAACATCCAAAGTCAAAGTCCTGCCAACCCTACCAGTCATTTGACTCTGGAGAGATATATCAGTATCAGATATAATTATTACAAACCGCGAACACATTTCGAACAGTGTAATTACACTAAGTCGCCACTATATTAAATGCCATTTTCTGAGTTAAGTGTGTCTTTACTGTTCCATTTAATTTCCCAGTTTTTTATTTGTTTGAATCCCTGAACTCAGCTGGCCTTTGTTAGGGACAGGCCCTTTGTTTGGGACAGGCCCTTTAATTATCTAAGCACAAAACTCTAGCTCGAAATAGGTAGCCTACTATAATTATTAAAATACTTTAGTTTGTACCTGTGCTTTTCTCACAGATCTTAGTTTTTTGTATTTTTGTGCACCAATCAAAATGTCTGAAGACTTGAAATATTTCAGACTATTCTGATTTAAGAATAAAGATAAGAAGCATTTTATACATTACACTTTTAAGGAACAATAACAACTTTTTGTATTCCAAACTTAGCTTTGGTCTGTGTCTAGTCATGAATACATAATGTTGTACAGAAAAACAACTTACAACTAACTTCTCAGGGGGCTTTAATGAAAGCAAGTGAGGATATTTATGCAGCAAGTAGGCCTCAAGAGTAAAAGAATCACACTTTCGAGGCTTCCTTAGAACACCTTTTTATTCAGATTCAGAGTTAATGCCACAGCTGCTGTGGTGTCAGTCTGTAAAAGAGTCCCTGAGTCAGAAGTAACTCGGTTCAGTGACTTTGCAATAGTGCACATCATGCAAAAATTGACTGACTACTGTAAGAAACCATAACTAATTACAAAGTTGTAAAAACGCTTCATAAGCATCATCTGTGACTCCAGCCTTCTGTCTGTAGCTTTAATTAGAAAGAGGCATTGCTGAAGGCTTTCACAGCTCCAAACCTAAAGGGTGAGCCATTCTGGGCTCTAACATCTGCAGACCCCTTCCCAAACTGCAGGACCCCTTCCCAAACTGCAGGACCCCTTCCCAATCCGCAGGACCCCTCCCAAACTGCTCCCAGAGGCCAGCTGGCGTTACATCTCCTCCTGCTGTAGCATTTCCATCAGGGGTACATTTGGCCTGAATGCAAGGCCTTTAAAACAGCTATTGCAAAAAAACTGTCACTGCAATTTCTAAAATCATACTCATAATTTACATTATGTACATATGTTTACAGTCTCTCAACATCCAGTCACATTTCCATACAGCACACCCAAAATGTCCTCAGGACATTTTATGGACAACTTTTCAATGTTTTCCATTCAGAAAATCTACTTTAAAAGGAACAGCTCGTCCATCTTTACAATTTCTAGAAGTGAGAGGGACATTCATCAATCACCTTATGTACATATTTTCAGTTAACACAGTATGTAGAGACTAAAACAGAAATCCTTTACCAGCCGTGGGACAAATAAAATATTTTGTATTCAGTTGGTTCATACTCTCACACTGTATCTTAATGGAAACGTGTGGCGTGTCATGATGAATGAAGGAGGGTGGATGTGAACGTGTTGCCTTGATGGATGAGAGAAGATGGAGTGAGAAACATGAAGCAGGTTGTGTGTGGATTCAGCTCCAGACCCTTCCCCTGTCATGAAGCTATATTGTATCTGAACTGCTTTGCAAACACAAAAACTCACACAAATCCAAATAAGTCAAAAGAGTAAAAGTTGCTTTGTGATTAAATCCTTTAATATTCTTAAGTGCTTTAATTGAAGAAAACATAAAAATAGCCTTAGAAAACAAAGAAAAGCTGACGCAAGAGGTGCCACTAACTCAATTATCTCTGACACCACTTAAAGACTTTTTAAATCTCAATTTGTAATGTTATTTAATTCCATCGGAGACCTCAGAAAAAAGATAAACAACAACCTTGTGTTAAACTTCTGATCTGAATAAAAAAATTTTTTTCCAAATACTGATCAGGACTTCTCAGCATCTTTGAAATGAGACATATTTACTGAATGACAGAATGAGTTGGAATTCTGATCAGATCTCTTGAGGAAAAATATAGCAGGCCGTGATACTAAAGCTTTTAACAAATATTTGAGGTAAAGCAACTCAAATATCTCCTTGTAAAAAAATGTTGATTATGAACAGAGCTCTTTGTGCATAAGACCAGACTTTATCCAGTTGTTAAATCTTGAATGTTAGATTGTAGAAGAAGCAGCAGGGCAACTAATCCCAGCAAACTGCTTGCTATACCGGAGGACTGTTTTTCTTCACTACCACAGGGGCTCATTTAGCTTCTACATTTTCACACAAAAACTAAGCAGCAGTGTCTATTAAGGCTTGCATGAAATCTGTCTGGGTTGACATAACGCTACAGAGAGAGGACGTACACAAGGTATTGCTGCTGAGGAGTGACAAATTAAAACCAAAATAAATGATTAACACTACAGGTGGCACAGGAGGGGAAGGGAGAGAGAAAGAGAGAGAGAGCAGAACACAAAATATCCCCTCCATGTCTTGCTACCATTGTTTTGGTGAAGAAATCCACTAATTTTACTGCAGCAGCCAATGTTTAATTTGATGCAGTTTAATACCGATTTGTAAATTGTGAAATATTTAGAGCTGTGCACCGACATTGGCTACGATGTTGGGAGTAAAACAGAGCTGCCTGCCCATGGAGTGTAAGCAAGCAGCTTTGTTTCACTGACAAACGATGTACAGGAACGGGGACGCCCTTTAACGGACCAACAGCTTTTCACTTGAAAGAATAACAAGGGTTTTATTTGCTCATTGGCTTTGGTAATCAAACCCAACGAATCCACACAGCTCCTCCATGCCCTGTGATGGCAGGGAGAGGATGAGTATTCAGCCAGAGCGCAGAGGTAAGAGGTGGGTGCTGTTTTAAAGGGGTGGCGAATAAGCAATCCCTCGCCTGAGCAAGCTTGATTTAAGGCAAAGGTTAAAACATCAGTACTGCGACGCTACATGTAGACAGCTGATGACCTTTTCTGGATCGGGGATTGGTCGATTGAACTGCTTCAGTGTTTCGACTGGGTTTGCTGGTTGATTCAACGTCACATTTAGGGGGGAAGAAATCGTCAAAATGATGAAAAACAACATACATGCGATTTCCTGTTAAGCAAGTAAAATAAGAACAGGGATGGGAACATTAATAATAATGTGTCGGGGTGACTCCGTGTGTGTGTGTGTGTGTGTGTGTGTGTGTGTGTGTGTGTGTGTGTGTGTGTGTGTGTGTGTGTGTGTGTGATGCATGAGACCTGTTACAGATGGCAGGTGTCCTTGATGAGGACAGATTTCACAATGGGAGCCCTTGCTTGAGTTTTGCAGACACCAGCCTTTCCACGCAATCAAAATAAAGGATCAGTTCACCAACATCACAATTTGATGGAGAAAAAATAAGATTTTCCCACCTAACGATTGCAGTATCTAGCCCTGGAGATGATGTTGGACAATACAAGTGAGGTGATGTTGTTGGTGGTGCTTAAACTAATTAAAATATTGAAAAACTCAGGAGCAATGTCCCTCTCCAAAAACAGAAATGTGCTTACTACTTGGATGATCCAACAATATGGTCAGTTTTTCACTACCAACTTTGGATCATTTCTGAATATTTTCATCATTACCTAAGTAATAGACTTATATTCTGAAAGACACATTGCTGTTGAAGTTTTTCAAATGTACTTTGCAATGATTTGAGCAAAATGGACCTCCCTACATTGTATTGGATTGGCCCATACAATGAAAACTATCTGCATGGCTTGATACCTGGAGGTTAACAGGTTCTGTGATTCGGGTGAAATGACTCTTTAAGATAAAGCAGAACAGGCTGGGCCTCAAGGCACCGGTTCTGATTACAAGTCCCACTGGGCGAGGAAAAGAGTGATGTACGCTGCTGCAGAAACACACTGCCCCTCGGTGGTTAAGTTTAAAAAGATCAGATACAGATCGGCTTGTGGTCTTTGGGCAATAAGAATGAGCCCCTCCCTGATTGGCTGATGACTGACAGGAAGTGGAGAGCAGGAAATGTGACCTTAAACAGGTTAGGAGCTTAACCCCTGAGTGTTAGCGGGATCTTAAAGGACATGGATGAGGGATTAAGAAAGAAACAAGGGGAATATGGTGCTGCATCTCCCCCTCCTCATGTTCTGTACACCAGAGAGCGCGAAGCCCACACTGTCCATGCTCTCTCTCACTAGTGCCATTAGTATTTCTATCTCTGGGCTCTATTATGTTTTCACAGCTGGGTCTCCTCCCTAGCCTGCCAACTGACTCAACAGAAGGAGGAGAATGGAGGCGGGCAGGGGTTAGACGCCGCAGGGTGACCGCACACGGAGGAGGGTGACACTTTAGTTTTCTTTCTTGGCCTCCGGGTTGCCGTAACTGGAGCCTGTTTTCTTCACCTCGGTGACCCCTATGAGGCGGCGGATAGCTATCGAGGCTGGGGAGAGAACAGAGGAGAAGAGAGTGAGGACAGCGATTCTAAGATTAAACAACACGGTGCTTTTATTACTTCTCTTTCAGGTAAAGTCAGAGAGGCATTGCCTATTGCTCAGTCCACAAAAGGAAACGGCGTTGCTTCTACAGGCCACTGATGCAGAGTTTGCCTACCTATGATGAGGAAGATGATGAAGCCAATGATGAGGAGCGGGGAGCCACTGACAGCCACTCCATAAGCAAAGTTGATGAGGGGCGAAAGCAGCACGGTGGCCCAGAACAGGAAGTTCAGCAGCGTCCATGGCCGGCGTTTAGGAGTGATTGTGGGTCCGGGGAACTTGCCTTCCTTTTTGTAGCTTTCCTGTAAGGCATCCTGAGCCGGAGAGGAAGAAGAATTGGTTTGCACTTTATCATTTAATCATGCATGACATGTCGAGCATAGCTACCCATCTTATACATACATTAAACTCAATAGGCTGTAATACATGATGTGAATCAGAAAACCGCTTGTATTGTAACTACATATCTGAATGAAGCCGTGCATTATACATTTTGATTACTGAATCTGCCTTTAATGTTGGCTTTCTTCAGTTTACCTTCTCCTGGTAGAGCTTGTGCAGCCAGATGGCACACTCTTTCTCATCATCGGGTATGTCCTCTACCGGAAACCGCCTGGGTTGAAAAGAGAAAAACACAAGGCGTCTTAAACTGGGAGCAGTTGTTAAGATTCTTTAAACTTAGGATAAGTATTTGAGTATATCCAATATTTATAGAATCGTTTTTTCCCCCTGACAGTCAGAAATTGGATTTGCACACGGTCTCTTTTTTTCTACCTTCATTCATAATTTCCAATATCCACATTATCAACACCAGCAATCTGAAACGCACCTAACTTGTGATGTCTAAACCATAACTACAAATTGAACATCAAGTGTAATTTGTGTGCCCAGCAAAAGAAAATTTAAAATAAATCATGAACTACCACCTTAATAGTACCATTTGTAAATGAAAGAATACTGACACTATCCATAGGCACTGCAACCTCAAACAATAATGTTAAACATTTTTAACCAGATGCAGTTATCAAATCATAATATAATGGACAATAGGATTTAATGAAACATTTCATGGTCAAACTTGTCCTCTCAGAGTGCAGCAGAAAATATTTCATGTTAATAAAACAAATGACTTGTGGCCTGTTGTGGCAGTTCCTCCCCACCAGGTGGCTCCCTCACATTACACTTTCACTGCACCATAGATCATCTATTTTGGTGCTGGGGGATTTCTTTAAACACTTGTATGTTTAACTGACTCCGGTCTAGTCAACCATGTTAGTAAAAAGATATTTAAACATTCCTTTATTTAATTGAGTTAAAGAAGAAACAGTTTGCTTTTTAATATAGTTTTGCAGTTCAGGCAAGGAGACAAAAGACCCTCTTCCCTCAGCCTTTTCAGCGTGAGCTATCGGTCAGCTCTTCACTCAGTAGGATTCTCCTTCCAATTACAGTTATTGTTCTGAAACCATAAACTTACTGGGAAACCAGCCAACATTTTTCAGGGCTCTCACTGTGTGTTTCATTGTTAGAGGACAAAAAGGCAGTCAGTAGGGGGCCCAAACGTTTGGAAAAGACTCATCATTTCCAGTTGAAAAATAAATGTAATAGATCATTATAATGATGAATGATTATTAAAAATGGTACCTGCGACACTCACCTTACACTCAGGTCAGCTTTGTATTTCTTGCCGCTGACGATGCCCAGGAGAGTGGGGGTTTGGTTGTCTTTGAAGTTGAGAGTCACATCATACACAGCAGTTACTGTGAGAGAGGAGAACACAGATTTTGAATAAAAGTCTTGTGTGAATCCAGCGTGACAAACTGTGTGTTATTGTTCACACTACCTGTGCCCTTAAGACACTGCAGGGTGGTGGTGAATCCTTTGGTTCGGGGCAGTAGGTGGTATTTGAGCTTGGGCAGGCCTTTACTCTCTGCAACCTGCATACTGATTTGGTGCTTGGCCTCTGTGAAGCGGGTGCCCTCGCAATACAGCAGAAACTGTGGAGAGAAAAGAGCTGTGTTAACTCATGCAGACACCTATAAAAACAAATTACCCACTGGGGGTGACCCATTTTCTCTTGTCCCATTCTTTCATTTAATCTTACATTCTGTTCTTGTATATCTTATTCTATTTACATGTGCATAGGATCCTGCATTTACGTGGTCACTTTCAACATTCTCTGCATCATTTAGCTTATTGTATTAATTTTTTTATTTTGTCTTATGTCCTATACATAATAGGTTGCATTGTTGGAGGTGTTTGGGACTTAAGATTGTCATTGCCATAACTACACTGTGGCTACTGTGCACATGACGATAAAACCCTTGAATCTTTTACCTACTTCTGCTTGGTTACAGATGTAGTTCACCTCAGTGTAACAAAATGCTGAAATAAAGTCAACATCTTATCTCAATAGGCAGGTGGATGTTAACTGTACCTAAGGGTGGTTGCAAATAACATCACTGTCGTTATCGCTTAATGTAGTCCAGTCTAGTGTCAAAAAGAGAAAATGTCCTTCCCAGTCTGTTTTGACAAGTCCAAAACGCAAAGATATTGAATTGAATGTAAAATAAAGAAAAGGCTGATAATATTCATATTTGAGAGGCTCCAACAGTTTCGCAATAAAATAAAATATGATTAAACAATTATCAAAATAGTTGGCGATGATATCTCAATCTGACGCTTTATGGGTTTGCCGACTAATTGCCCTGGTGTTTACTTAATCTGGACACAAAAGCTGTCATGAGAAGTAGCCTAATGCCGGATTTGAGGGGTAATTAGATCAACAGCTGATCTGCCTAATCTCAGCAGGTGAACTGGTTGAGTCATGATGAATATCTGTAACAAGATGCTGAACCAGGGGCCATGAATGTAGGCCACTTGCACGTTCAAACGGTTTTTCCTCAGAAAGCAGAGTGAAAGCCTCCTCAGGCTGTTTGTGCACAGTGGAAAGCCCGGTTCAGTAAGTTTCACAGAGAAAAAAAACACACATCCAGCTGGTGCACTCAGAGTGGTAACCTCCTCTGATGTATCTTCCTACACTAAGAGAGACTGGGTCAAAGGGCATCATCTAGATTTTGTATATGCAGAGTATTTTCTTCCAATGAAAACTAAAGAATACTTAAGACATTTATTTATGACATTTCTGTTTATCAAAATGTGGATCTTTTTGTTTTTGTTTTACTGTTGTCACTATTGGTAGTAATACCACTGTTATCAGCTGAGATCTGGGAAGCTGTCACACAATAGTGCAGGTTTGAGTTTTGACCCACACACATTGCACACATACTGATCTAATATGTGTTACTTCCCCCATGAAATGTATCTGATGAAAATGGAAATTGATGTGTGATTTATTTCGTATTGCATTTTGGAGATGGAGATATTTCCCAAAATAATTTTTGTGTATGTTTGACTGAACATTTTATGTTGAATATTTTAGTATATTATTTCTCAGTCCTGATTCTACAAAGTTTAAGGTATTCTATATAGTTTGTTCAATGTTATCTGACTCTCTAAGTATGATGAAAGGCAGACCTGTGTTGTTAGAGTTGTTCACGAGTGGCTTATATTTAGTTACATTGCGATTTGAAAAATAAAGATAATTGTTATACAACAGCGTATTTGTATATTTTTCTACGTTTAAAACATTTCAGAATGGAGTATTGGTATATTCAAATTATCCAATCTGTCCCTCATTGAAAAATGTTTGGACCCCCCCTGGCTTATAGGTTGGGTTTACGGTTGACCTTTGACCTGCTATACTTGCGCTAATACATTTTTTCTGACCCATAAGGGATTATTACTCAACGCATGTTATAACACTGCCTTACTTAGTTTTAGCAATTTCATATTCAGGTATAATAAAATCTAATGTTTCCTTTAGATAATTCAAACACCCTATCCTATATTTTACGGAGATGATTAACTCGAGTATTTACATGTCTTTTTCTAAGAGGAATGTTTTGAGACTGGGCTAGAGTTCACTGATTGCACAAGCATATGATGTGGTATTTATGCAATTGAGTGTGTTGTAACATGGAATGGCTTCTAAGGCCACGTTTACACGGAGACGAAAACGAACCTTAGTCGATATCAAAAAGGTCTTCCGTCCACACGGAATCGGCTCAAGATACGTGTCCTTCCACACGAGACCGCTCGACCCGGTGGAGACGCTGTAGTACATATACCGGGTGGTGCCACAAAATACACCAAAAGCAACGAAGAAGACCCCCCGAGCATGGTTGCCATGGTTGCCCTTCTGTTTATTCTCCGCGATGGATTTAGAAACATGTAGTTCATGTAGTTCTCCATGTCCACTTGTTGCTGATGGTTGTGGTAGAGGAGCTGTAGATTTTGCACTAACATCTGTAGCATGGTCAGTAGCAGTAGCTACTGACAGTAGCTGCTGACCATGCTACAGCAGTGAGAAGGAGAGGTGGGGAGAGGCGGGGCTGTGGCTTCATCGTTATCAAGGAAAATTATTGTATAGGACGTCGTACACACGGAGCGTTTCGTCCCCC
>NW_011333360.1:152326-206706 GCF_000735185.1 Notothenia coriiceps | reverse complement strand
CCACAGTCACCCCCCGTCTGTGGGCCGCCAGTTGATGGTCGCTGCTGTAGTACATATGCCAGGCCTGTAAGTGGCGCTGTACTTCCGCCACAAAATACACCAAAAGCAGCGAAGAAGACCCCCCGAGCATGGTTGCCATGGTTGCCCTTCTGTTTATTCTCCGCGATGGATTTAGAAACATGTAGTTCATGTAGTTCTCCATGTCCACTTGTTGCTGATGGTTGTGGTAGAGGAGCTGTAGATTTTGCACTAACATCTGTAGCATGGTCAGTAGCGTCTTGAGCACGTAATCAACCCTGTGATCCGCCGTTGTTGTTGTTGTTGGCGAAACACGCGGGTGACGCGGGGGTAAGCGGCAGAGGTGGGGAGAGGCGGGGCTATGGCGTCATCGTTATCAGGAAATGATCGTATAGGACGTACACACGGAGCCGCTTGGCCCCCCAGAGCGTTTTCGCCGCAGATCTACCCACCTTGGGACCCGTTACCGTTTGAGGGCTCCGTTTCCGCGGTTCCGTTACGGCCTCGTGTGGAAGAACCGTCCATATGATAGTGAACTGCAGCGGATACAACCCGTTTCGTCTCTGTGTAAACGTGGCCTAAGCAAACTGCTAAACCGTCTTGTTATTACACAAACACACACAGGAAGTAAGACAGTGTGTCTGATGTGTACTTACCCACATATATTCAGGATAGTCTTTGAGCCTATTCAGTGAACTGAAGACAGTCTTCCGGTCCTCTTCCCACTTTCTTTTGCAGAAGACTATTTCTAGGAAGTACCAGGTCCAGCCAATCAGAGGAACCTTCAGTAACTCGTGTTTGGCTAGCACTTTTGAACTCTAGAGAGGGGAGACAGGTAGACGTGTATAATGACAAAGGTTTGATTTCTCCCCATCAGGAGTAGAGATGGACTTCATCTTGAAGAGCATCATCTGAGATGACAAGTAACTAAATCAACAACAAATTCAGTTCCTTTTTGCGACAGTACTGACCCCTAGGATGCCATATCTTTCACACATAGTCCAGCCACACAGGAAGTCGATCTCATAGTTGTGGTTGAGGATGGTGATGACATGCTCTTTGCCAAACTTGTCCACCGTAGCTTGGTCGGTGTATAGTGTGCATTCTGTGCCCGACCACCACTCCAGCAGCATCACCAGCTCTGCACAGAAAACAACACATCATGCGGGGCACTGGGAATGTTCGAACAACACTTCATCATTTATAGGATTGACGAGGAGAACTAATTACAAGTTCAAAGCATTTTCCTCTTAGTAAATGTCAGGGTTGCTCCTCAGTTTTGCTGAGTAACACAACATTGACCCATGCCACATTATTTCCTCATCATGAGATATCAGAACACTGCAGCTGTATGGAGCTATTTTGGTAGATGTAATGTTTGAGCCTCAGCTGCTCCCATTAGCTCTGCATGAGCAGCCAGACAACAGCCAGCCATAGCTACTTACTATAGCAGCTAGTAGGGGTTGTACTTTAAATCATAAGTTTGAGCCTTTGGACAACAATACATTTTTCGCTGAAAACTAAATCTTCCATGATACACTTTGGATTTAACTTGAATCTCAGGCCTATATCATACGAAACATGCTTATTTAACAACATATCTTGCCTGTTCCCCTTCGCTAAGCCATTAGCACCAATTGCTAACGACGCCAGGACTGTTTTAATTTAAGAATGAGGTGCACTTGGACAGAAATGTTGAAACAGACGTGACAAGGTAAGGTCAAAATAAAGGCCTATCTTGAAGAAGTTGATGTGTATCGATGTTTTCACTTTGCATTGATTTTCATTGATCTGGAGATTTATCTCAGAGCTAAAAGGAATAGAATTGTTGACATGAATTCAGCAGGTTGCCAAGCCAAGTGTCACCCAAAGAACCTGGTGCTTTATCTTGTTTACACTATTTTCAAAGAACAACATAACTCTTAGCGACAAAAAAGGAGTATGATAACTCACGACTCCAGAGGGAGTAGGCGAGCCGGCAGTTGATTATGCGATAGAGCCGCTTGTTGATGGGCCAGAGGATGCAGGTGCAGAGCTGAATGAAGTTTATGATGAGGCCGCTCACCACGAACACAAAGCCCATCAGCAGCTGCAGGATGAACAGGCTCTTCAGGTAGGCCAGCAGCGCCATGGCTGAGGAGCCTGGAGAGCTGAGTGGGCTCCTTTCTAAACACAACGACCAACCTGAGAGAGGGCGGGAACAGAGGAGGGAAGGCAGAGCCAAAGCAATGAACCTTACTGACAGAAAACGGTAAAAATAATGGGTCCTGGTTGACTACATTTTTCTGCAGGCAATATTGCATTCAGTAATAAAAAAACTAACAGTCTTTCTTACCACGGTGGGATCCTTTTACAAGCCGCGTTTACACGGTCCGTCAGCCAATACTACAGACCTGATGTTGACAGAGAAAACAGAGGATGAGCCAATAGTGAAGTAAGCAAAATGAAACACAACAGTACAGTGCCATTACAGTAGAGTTGAATTAAGTGCACGTATCATCAAAAAGGTGGTTGATACAGACAAGAGGACGCCAGAAACAGCTGATGTCGTTGTGAGTGTGGTCGGTGGTTAAAAAAAAACCAGAAGACAGATGCTGGGTTAAACTGTGGCACACGGCAGGTTGGGTAATGTGCTATTTTAACACAGGCATTGCATGTTGGATTGTCAAAGAGCATTGTTACTCAGTTTAGATTTCTTGTGGCCGTACTCAGCCTGAACTTTCACAAGGGCGAAGTGATAGAAATGACATTATATGCCACATTTTACACAGAACTACGCATTTCAATGAAAAGCAATACTTGAATACAGCCATCACATTTCAATAGAGTATGGTGACAAAGAGTTGATCACATTTCAGCTTTAGGGTTTATATTTTATAGTTGTAAAAAAGGGTTAGCAAAGATCTTAGAAACTAATTCTCAATTCCCTATGCTACACTGAGTTGGTATCAAGGCATTTCTTTTTATAAATAATAGGTATGAGTTATATAAAGTCTCATCTATTCTGATGTGAGAGAGCTTTTCTCCATTTATATTATTTTAAGTTGACTGTTGATCAGACAGAACAATAAAATAATTGTCGGGGCTTTTGCGAGTTTATTTCGGGAGATTCTCTTTCCTCCAAAAGGTAAGTTAACACATTTATATGCCCCTACGCATGTTTTTCCAACATACCAATGCAACACACATTAAATATTTCTACCATCTTTCTCTGCACAGCATGCTAGGAAAGGCTCCACTCCTCCACGACACAATAAGATGAAGCAGGTATGGAGATGAATGGACAGGAAAAGATGGATCTGTACCACGCTGGCATCTGCTGCGTTTATACTTCTTGTATGCCGGCCGCCCGGCCTTAAATGGACTGTCCCCACATCTGCACCAAAGCCCATTACAGCGTGGGTCAAGCCAGTTTAAAGCTTTTCTAAGAAACTTTCTAATCTGAGTAGTGCTTTTGCAGCTCTGAGTAGCAATCTGTAGACACCCCAAATCAACTTTAGGACTGCCAACTGGGCAACTCCACCTGTTTTGTTTTACATGATAACCTTTTCACTTTTAGTTGTTAAGTATATGGCCATTCAGAAAATGCCTGTTATGTAATTGTTTTAATAAAACATCAAAGTAAAGCAACAATACTGAAATGTATTATAGATCCATCTGCTTTTCTTTAAAAACAAAAAGGGCGTCAGTTTAAAACTCAAAGATGTTTAATTTAATATGATATAAAAACAGAGAACTGTGGAAAATGCCTACATTTGAGTGTCTGAAACACAGCATTATCTGCCATTTTTGCATGAAAATGGATAGATAAGTATTTTCTTTTTATGGTGATTAACTTATCAAATTCACAATTTTCTATATTTTTAACCAAAACAAAATTAAATGATTCCATGTCCTGTCATCAATCATTTCAATACTTTTTTGTATTTTGTCTTTGCCCTTTTATTGTTTCAGTATCTAGATACTTTAGGAATTATTTATCATAGTCAGTTTTGGTGTTGTGACAACACTAAGCATTATCTGTGCAGTCCTAGTAGCAACATGTACAGACCCCTGCATTCACTGATACAACTGTTTCAGCCATCCAGCCAAAACGAGGCTGTATGGCGCTGCTTTTAGAACAACAGACTGTATTCTAACCAACAAGGGAGAGATAAGAACATTTGCGTGTCAGTCTGCATGTCACAATGACATACGACTCTGCATCCACAGAGTCTGTAATCACTACTGTCTTTGCTTTAATTGCTCGTGTAAAATTGTACACAATTGGAACTAGATAAAGCTAACAAAATGGATGACGGTGAGCAAATTGAAAAAAGACGTGGTAACGTGAGTTGATTTATTTACCTTGACAAAGCATTTAAATATATTGGATCAGACACCCAAGACGTCTTCATTTTTAAGCAGATTTACTGTTTACAACCATGTTTTATCTTGAGTTTGTATCATATTCTTTAAAGCGCAATCTCATATTGAACCACAAAGTTTACACAAGGTCAGTTGATTGCAGGCAATAATGAGGGCAACTAGTCTGATCCTTTGTAATAAATCCATTTAAAACACAAGACCTGGGTGTAAAGGAAATTAAATCTTACGTGCACATCCACAGAACTTCAGCTCAGTCTCTTGGGCAAACAAACGTTAGTGCCTGTGGTTAGGAGGACACACTGACACTAAAGTGTTGAAATAATGTCACGTGTGCCATCTATCGCCTGATGAATATTATTATCAGTCCAAAGATGTCTCTGCATTTTGTTACCGATATGGCATTAGTGCCACTGCCTACTTAAAATGGGAGAGAGTGAGTTGGAAGGCTTGAGTTACACTGTTGCATATTTCACTTCTGGCTCCAGTAAAATATTTTTGGAAGGTTGGCTCCAACACTGAAGGATAAAGAGGACAGCATGTAGATAATACTAACAACTGGTCACACATGGTATTTTGTTTCAGTCGGTTTGGTGATGATGGACAGAAGTAGGTGAATGTGCTGTTGACAATACAAATGAAAGTCTGAAATTAGTAGTGAGTGTTTCTCAGTCAGCTCCCAGTTTAAAATAAGACTCATCAATAAATGCACTGCAGTATAATCTACTGAATTGTCTTAATGTGAGATCCTTTAAAGGATCAGAGGGGGATCTTTAAAAAAATAAAAATACTCCAAGACAACTTCAAATTCTAATTTAATGTTTTCTGTCATTAAATGACATTGCTGCCCAAAAGTTTATATGCAACATGCATGCTTGAGGTAGGATTTTCCAGCAAAGCAGAACAGTTAAATACACTTGTTACATGGATGCCAAACATCCCATGACCTTTGTTCTCATTTTATTCCACTCTTCTTTTTGTCACTGTACACGGGGTCATACAATTCAGAGCAACCAGGCATTTTTGCTCAAGTTAAAATGGACGCCTTAATTCACAGTGCCTACAGCAAAAGTACATCTTATACCTGACTTTGTGTGCACTCATACTTTCTCCTAAAATAACCAGCAGCACTCAACATATTTGCTTTAATAATTCAGCTTGAATGGCCAACCAAGACCACAAGAGAATCTTAGTCCAACCCATTGACTGTATAACACAGACATAGTCTTCATGCCGCCACCCATAGGTTGCTGAATAGCCGTTGTGAAACTCAAAAGTAGATTGCTTTATCTGTTGTCATCTTTATATGGCCATCTCTGCCTAACTCCCAGCTTAGGATGTCAATAAACTAGAAATCGAGTAGTCAACATGGTCGTTTGGAATGAAGTGGTGAGGCAGAGCTGGTGATCTGAAAGGTCCTCAAATACTGCTATGTTTTAATGTGTGTATCATAACAATGGATTGTATATCTAGTGTTGGGAACCATATTTTGGTTCCAAATCCCAAATGCCAGGTACTGGGGAACCTAAAGAATAACATGGGGCTTTGCAAAGCGATACATTTTAGACCAAAAGAGTTGCCGGCACAGGAGGCCGTGCACCATGGGCCACAGGTTTTCTTCTGTGCTATTTGTTTGTGTTTTGAACAGTATGTTGTATATATCGATTGCCATTTCCTCTATTAAGTTAACAGGCTTTCTTGTGTTCTATCATCCACTAAATTACACATATTTTATGTTAAACATATAATTAGGATTCTTTACATTTGGTAACCAATCAGTTGCAACCAAGATATCTAGCCTACTTCGTGGAACAGTTATGTAATAGCCTTGTCATGCTAAAGCAACCAATCAGAATGTCTAATTGTTTGCCTCACCTTGCCATTGGTCACTTGACGCTAGGCAGAACTTCAAACACAGTGTTAATAGTCTCCTCAAACAACTTTACATACGTTTTCCTAAGCTGTGTGACTTTTTTTTAAATCAGCCATTATCAAATAATTGACATATCTTTACACCAATGTATTTTTAGTTTTAGGCATACACAGCAATACCGACTGTATTTTCTTGATGTATTCCCACAATAAATAATGAGTACTATGTATTTATAATTATTAAGCCAAAAGAAAAGCATACCATTGTACATTATATCTATATCTGCCTAATAGGTAAACCATAATGTGTTGTGCAAAGCTGAAGTGTAATTGATAGGATCAGTGCTACGGTTCAGCTTTTTAGGTTAGTAGTTCAGTATTAAGAGAAGCAAGTGAAACCAGGTTCACACCTCTCTGCCCAGTAACATTATCCCCAGTTAAAACAATGCAATGACTTACACATTATAGTGTAAATCAAACCAATGTAATTGTTCCTGTGTTGTGGCAGTTGAACCAAACTAATGGAATAAAAGACTTTCAGAGAAACAAACATTGAGTTGAACTAGAAACAGCCAGTGAAGGTCCACCTTCCTTTGGGTGCAGGCCCACACAGTAACCCCTGAAAGATTAAAGTTGCTGACTGGGTTAAAGCTGCTTAAGGCCGGAGAGCTGCTTCTACTCTACATCACCAGTGTACAGCTTTTATGCCAACAAATAACTACTGCATGCTCGGAGTCTCTGTTGTGATAAGAACTGTTCTAAATTACATTAAAGACACCACTAAGTACAGGAAAGCTTTTGCCACATCCTGGCAGACACTGCACTTTTGTCAAGTCATATTAATTGTTCTCCATTCGGCTTCCAAATGGTATAAACAAATAAGACTTTAAGTGCTATGCTGATTACTATCTCTTTTTCAAGTTCTATTACATCTGGTAGGGTTACTCCTATCCGTGTCAAACAATCTCTCTTGCATTAAACTTACCAGTAGACATAGTAGGCCATTGCCATGAGCACTAAGGCACCACACACCCCAGTGAATATCGTCACAGCACCCTGGTTCAGCATTTTGGCTCCTGGTATCTCACCCAATCAAAGCCAGAATTTAAAAAAAACATAAAAAAGTATTCTGGTCGAGAGCAGTGGATAGTCACAGGCTGTCCTGCCTCATCGCATGATAATCCCACAGAAGGAAAGAGGAAGATAATGATGATAAAAGCAGGAACCTAGCCAGATCCCAGATCTTGTTGGAAGAGCTGACTAATCAGCGCTACAGTTTACAGAGAAGAAAGATATCACTGGAAAAGTTACCAAAAGAAATAGATCTTCATTGAGAGCAAGTGCAAAAAGAGTTCATTAATGAATGCTAGGTGACGGTAGGATAGCTCACTGCTTGAAGAAGAGAAGCACACAGAAACTGCAGCTTACATGCATGCAGCATTCCCATCCTCTAATCCAATGGATCAGATTAGGGCTGATTAGCAGGCTATGGGCACCCTGGATACGTCTCATTTCATTAACGTTAACAAAGAAGAAGGCCGGGCCCCACCCTGCCTCCATCGAGGAAGCAGAAAAGCATCTGTTATGCTAAAGGAACCAATCAGAACGTAGAATTTCTTGTCTCAAATTGCCATTGGTCCCATGACACTAGGCTGAAGTGACGACCTCCAAAAGGTCAATAGTTTCCTTAAACAACCCCTATATGATTGTTGCCAATCTGTGCTTTGTTTTTCTTTGACCTAGTATAATTGGAAGAGCAAAGAAAGTTATGAATATCCTCAACAATTATTTACAACATATCTGTATTAGTCAGCCGCACAACAAGGGCAAACAGTCCTAGTGGGCAAGCCGACAAAAGCCTCTGGGTTCCCTCACAGAGCTAATGTCAGATGTGGTTTAGACAAGCTGGCAGAGAAGCAGAAATGAACTCCAGTGTTCACTAAATCAAATAGGTCAAAAGGTTAGAGTACAGTCCAGAGGCCTCGCCACTGGGCATTAAAGCTGAATATAAATAGAGTTAAAAATACATTGTGTTAGCTTGACAAAGAAGGTCATTCATGTTTCAAAGCATGAAGTGCTCTCAATCCTGCACGTAGCACCACTGTAGTTCTTAAGACTCAATTGCAACTTCCATCATACAGTTGTTTGTCATACACCACTTACAACAGCAGGGACAACACTTATAGTGTGTTCTATTCGTTCGATTGCAAAAATGCACAAATAGGCCAGAAAGCAATATAACTAATATGGAGGATGATAATGCACCAGAAGAAGTTTAATTTGGTGAAAATGCAAGAATATTTTATCAATATTCAATTAAAATAATAATGACTTTCTAAGTTATTTGTATCAACACATTTCATGACAAAAACAAAAGCAGGAATGTATTGTTCCCACTATCTGTGTGTGCGCAAAGCTAATATCATAAAATTATTAAAACAATTTCAAGATCTTTGCCTTTAGCTGACATAGGCTACATTACTATATTACAGTAAGAGTATGTTATTACTCTCAGGAGTGTAAACTGTGGATATTGAGGAGTTCTTGGAAACTACTCAAACTTTTCATGCAAAGCCACAAACAGAATAGTGTTTTAGAAATGGACGGACAGTCTTTTATAAATAAGTTAATGAGCTCCTGCTGACATGTAATGGCCTTGCATCACTTAAATACCACCCTTGAACCTCCAAGAGCTCCATCTGGAATCTGGATGTTGCCATAGTGAGAAGTGATGACTGAAAAGGGTCAAGGATTTATCGAAAAGGTCCAAGGGTTTTATTATCACAGTAGCTACAATGTAGTTATGGCAATGAAAATCGTAGGTCCTGAGCTCCTCCAACAATGCAACATATTATATAAAAGGACATACAACAACAAAATAACAATTAAAAAAATAAAATTAAACAGAGTATGACACATTTGAATAAAATAGTACAGGTGAAAGAAACAGAATATATGGTTAAATATTGGTAAAGTGA
The DNA here is from genome assembly GCF_000735185.1 of Notothenia coriiceps. Taxonomy (NCBI): domain Eukaryota; kingdom Metazoa; phylum Chordata; class Actinopteri; order Perciformes; family Nototheniidae; genus Notothenia; species Notothenia coriiceps. The sequence goes on along the minus strand of NW_011333360.1, from coordinate 197,473 downwards.
GATACAATTAAATGTAACTATTATGATAATAAATTAAATAAATTCTAAAGATGCAACCAGATGAATGCTTTGGGTTATGGAGGCACTTAACAGACCTGTAGTCAGCATATAATAGGACTAATGGAAAAAGTAGGAGGGGAAGTCAATGGGTGAAATTGATTCCTTGACAGCTTGAGTTCAAACTCTGTAAGTTAAGGTATTTTGCAGTAATCGAACATTCACAAATATGACTGAGGTTAATAAAACTACTCATTACTTTATTATTATTACATTGCATTTAGCTGACGCTTTTATCCAAAGTGACTTACAATAAGTACATTCGACCAGGAAGACACAACCTTGAAGAAAACAGAATCATATAAGTACATCAGGTTTCATAGAGCCAAACATTTCAAGTGCTACTCAACTGGCTTTAGATAAGCCAGTCCTTTATTAGTATATATGAATAAAACAATTCATTGCTAGTGCTGAGTTGCTGCCCACGATGGCACTGCTCAGCATAGATAAAACCTTATCTACAAAGCTATGTGTCAAAGACCTATATGGCAATACTTGCTTAAGAGTTCAATAAGTTACATCCAACAGTCATCATACTGGACTTTGTTCCAACAGTTTTATGACATGTTATATTTATTTAAAAAGGTCCCATGTCATGCTTTTCCGGGTATTAACCGTCCCCTTCCGTGTTATGTAGCTTTTTCTGCATGTAAACGGTCTGCAGAGTCACAAACCCTCAAAGTACCTCCTGTAGCGAGTCACACAGGGGATAGGATAACAGGTAGGGGAGTAGGTCTTATGTTATGTACTAACTCTATATAAAATGTACTTGAGATTTGGCTACGGGGACATCCTCGCGGTGTGGAGGAGACGAGAAATCGTCCAGGTACTGCTCCACGACATCTCAAAGCCAGAAGGAGTGTCAATAGCGCCCGTACAAGATCAAAAGTGTATCGTCAGAGGTACTTGGTGTTTCGGGGGAAGGACTGGCGTTCAGACAATTGACTATAGTTCGGTGGAGTGCCAGAGAGTACGAGAAGGCTATTGACAAATGAAAATTGATTAAAGTTCTGAAGCAATGGAAGCAGTCCACAAATCCAAAAACATAACAATATTTGTGGAGGTATAACTTTAGACAAAATAAGTAAAATTTTTAAATGAGAATAAACCATCAGGCTAGGTTAGTTAGGAGATTTACAACTTGAAGTCAAACACTTTCAGTGTATTTGATTAACATTATACCAGGTAAAAGCATCGAGACGGAGAAGAAAACGAATGTAGGTTAAAAAGGTAGGAGTTGGTTCCACGAAAGGATAACTACTAACGTCGCTCTACAAAAAATGTTTCATTAAAAAACAAATTACGGTCCAGATACCGAGGTCCGAGGTCATAAAGGGTGAAAATTTATTGTTTAATGGTAAATCATTGGAGGGAACAACGATGGGGTTGGTTAACCTGTGTGACAAACAAATTACGTATTAATAATTAATAAATTATTATAAATAAAAGAGGGTAACAAATTGAACAAGAAACTGAAGTGAATCAAACAAGAACGGACCCCCCCGGAATAACACGTCATCCGGCGGGGTTTAAGTCAAACGTGAACCCCAAAATAAATCCCAATTTTCACACATTTGTATTAATCAATCTTGTAATTCTTGTCAGAACAGGGGTATTTTTGGACGGTGTGTTCATGAAAAATATTGCGACCTTTGGACGTGTCCCAAAACTTTTTCAATTAATTGTTTTTTCTTTTATGTATTAAAAAAAATAAGAAGTCCCCTTTTAATAGTTCGTTGTATATATAGAGTTCTACAGGTCTTTCCAAAGAGAAAGACCAACTTTCGTACATGGAAAACCTAACGTCAAAAGAATGAAATGATATGTCGTATCAGTACTAATCTCAAAAAATGTTTTACATAGACAAGCTAACGTTTTACCCGATAATCTTCAAGAGACCCAGTCGTCATACTTTAGGACTAATGGTATTATGACTCTTTTACTCTCCCAGTTCCATTGACTTTCTTGTCTAACGTATAATGTAAAAATTGTGTAATGGTTTTACTGATACGACTATATCATTCATTCTTTTGACCGTTAGGTTTTCCATGTAGAAAGGTTGGGCGCTCTTTGGAAAGACCTGTAGAACTCCCCCCTTAATATACAACGAACTATTAAAAAGGGGAAACTTCTTATTCTTCTTTAATACAATAAAAAGAAAAAAACATTAATTGAAAAAGTTTTTGGGACAACGTCCAAAGTCGAATATTTTGTCATGAACACACCGTCCAAAATACCCCTGTTCTGACAAGAATTAAAAGATTGATTAATACAGAATGTTGTGAAAATTGGGATTATGTTGGGTTCACGTTTGACTTTAACCCAGGATGACGTGTTATTCGTTCCGTTCCTTGTTTGATTCACTTCAGTTTCTTGGTTCAATTTGTTACCCTTTTATTTAATAATTTATTAATTATTAATACGTTAATTTTTTGTCAACACAGTTAAACCACACCCCATGTTGTTCCTCCAATGATTACATTAAATACAATAAATTTTTCATCCCTATACCTCCGGACCCTCGGTATCTGGACCGTAATTTGTTTTTTAATGGAACGATTTTTTGTAGAGCCGACGTTAGTAGTTCTATCTTTCGTGGACCAACTCCACTACCTTTTTCCCTACATGTTTCTTCTCCGTCTCGATCTTTACCTGGTATAATGTTTAATCAACATACCACTGAAGTGTTGACTTCAAGTTGTAAATTCCCCTAACTAACCTAGCCTGATGGTTTATCTCAGTAAAAATTTGTACTATTTGCTAAAAGTTTATACCTCATACAATATTGTATGTTTTTGGAATATGTGGACTGCTTCCCATTGCTTAGAACCTTTAATCAAGTTCCATTTGTCACATAGCCTCTCGTACTCTCTGCACTCACACCGACTATAGTCAAATTGTCTGAACGCCAGTCTCGACACCCAAGTACCTCGACGATACACTTTTGATCTTGTACGGGCGCTAATTGACACTCCTTCTCGCTTTGAAATGTCGTGGAGCAAAGTACCTGACGATGTCTCGCTCCTCCACACGCAGCGAAGGGATGCCCCCGTAGCCAATCTCAAGTTACCAATTTTATTATGAGTTAGTACATAACCATAAGACCTACTCCCTACCTGTTATTTGTGTCCTATTGGAAAGTCCACCATTAAAACATATTGTCATAGTTTAGACCTTTTGTTCCCACGTTCTACTATGATTTTAGTCTACTAGTTATTTGTCACCGTGGTAGCACTTTGTCCAATAATGGCTTGATTCAACTCTTCTTTTTGGGACAGGTTTAGGTCCTGAGTCGGTACCCCCGTAACAAACTCGGACACTGCTTGACCTCAAGAGTAACCCTTATATTTGCACGGGAGAAATACAATAAAATATAAATACTAACACACAATACACATAATAATTACATTGAAAACCTATAGTACAATGACGGGTTATTATATTTCAAATTTTTTTTTTTCCGTTAAAATAAATATATCGTGAAAAGTCGTGCACCGCTAAAGTTTCACGAAAATGGTCTTTATTTTATTTTCTATAAATTCTTGTTTATGTCGTATTTATGTATTAATTTAACCGAAAATTTTGGTTCCGTATTTTTCGTTTTCTATTAAATTAATTTATTTATTTTGTGTCGGCCATGTCTTATGTACTGATTTTTCCGTATGACAATCACACTCTACCCGACAGTTAAATTTCGTCGCCGTTTAATCCACGCAAAAATCAGACCTAAACTTTTATCCTTCACAAAGTGGCACCCGCACGTGCTAAACCCGTCAACCACAAGGTCTACACAACCCCCGTATTATTGATTTTCGACGAAAAGGTACAAATCACAACAAGAGCTTGTCTCTCGTCGGGCTGGGTCTTCTGGACTCTGAGGACCTACGAAGTATCACTACCTCATCCAGCAAGCATGATATGAGCCAGGATTTTGGTGAAATCACTAAATTTTTGATCGTCAACATAAAATTTTAGTAAGAACCGTCTGACCCCTTTCGGTCACATTACCTAGAAGTCTTGGCCTCAATACACTAGGTGAAGATCACAGTCACTCTTGAGCCGTCGTCGCAAGACTTAGTCGACGTCAAAAGACTTAGTCTAAAAAAATCACGTCGGGACACTTATGTGGTGATAACGTCATCAGCCTCAGATGACTTCTATTTTCGTACCTGTTCAAAAAGATTTAGGACAACGCCTGTAATCAGAAAATTAAGGAACTATACTATTAAGAAGTCCACTATCATACGTCTGGATTATTGACATACATTACCTGACAATTTTACGTCCAGACTCAGGTAGTGATGTGGGTCTAAGAACGAAACAGCAATGAAACATCCGAGACGGCTGACTTCGAGACACTAATGAAAATTAGCCAGGAAGAAAACGAGTTTGCTACTAGAGTCAAAAAACAAACAAGTTAACCCTCTTCCAAAGACTCAGTAGGTTCAGTCACTACACGAGTTACGTGAACGAGTCACAAGATAGACCTCAATACTCCATCAAGAGGGCCAACATTAAAAATTTTATTTAGACCCACAGCATTCAGGTACGTACAAACACGTAACATAATTAAACTCCGAGGGTACAGTACCCGGTACAGATGACCGACAGTATTAAGGTAACACCTCCAAGATGATCCTTGATATACATATTAACACGGTTAAAAGGTTTGAGTGTAACAAAAGAGTATGTCGTAAGACATATCAATACACATAAGGTTATAGACAGGATTTGCCGAACACCTCGAGGTCGGTGCGGGGGGAGGGACACTCGGGTGACACGAGATTACCAGTCGAGGACTGGGTTAAAACAACGACTACTCAGGGTGGCAATGTTGCCTATTGTCAGTCACTAATACAATGTTACCGCAATCGTGGTGTTTTACTGTGTCGGTATTTGTTTGTCGTACTCTTACGACGCACCCCAGACCCGCCACGGAACAACCGCCCTGCAACGCCCCGAGGCGACGCACCTCGCCTGTCACACTCGACCGAACGACGCCCCCTAGACGCTCCATGGTGTCGCTTGGGTCGGGACTTGGGTCGGGCTCGTGTGCGTGTGTGGACGTCGGATCGAAACTCAGACGCACACACGAGTCTTTGTTCGGGCTCGGGTGGCGCAAGAGCGGCAGAAGTACCGACCTCAAGTCCGACTCTTTAGGCGCTCGACGTCGACTCTTTTCTAACACACCACACACACACTCACGTCCTTCAGGCGTAACCAGGAAACCTGGGTTAGCGCCTCGTAATGTAGTGATATGGGTTATGCAGTGACATGAAATGATGTGATATTCTTCTTTGTTACCTTTTCTAATTTACAGGTTGCTCCAAAAGACCCCGTCGTATTTGTCCATAAAAGANGGCCCTTGAGTGGAAAAAGGTTCTTCACCCCTGCTATTAGTCATAAGAGTTTTTTACAAAATATTTCTGTTCGATTGCAAAATGGCTATTAGAAGTTCCTGTGGTCAGCAGTATGAAATCCTGATTACCACTAATACTGAGAAAATGAGACGGTCAAGGGTAACTGAAAATGAACAGATTGCATATACATTTGATCACATTACCAAAATGACACACACCTTACTACACACTACCAAACCATTTATAACACTAGACAATCACTAGCATAGACCATCACAATAGCAGTGTGCACGTCTCCCTGTCAAGGTCCGTTGCAGGCACACCTTACAACAAACTCTACATTACCATTTTGGAACCAATGAGGCAAAATACGTATTACCATTAAATATGTGTTAGTGCACTGTCCATCAAGGCAGACTCTGTATCAATGTGACAACCATTATTATTGTTGTAGCTTGACTAAACTACGCAGACAGTATTGTGAGAACATTCACAAGTGAAGAGCATTATCATGATCAGTAGTAAACACAATCATAGCTAGCAAGAAGTGCCAGGAACGATCACTTAAAAAATGACTTGCCTGTCACGTGCGCACTGCTCGCCTGGTTGGTGAAAATAAGTGTAAAGTTGTCACTTGCTGAAAAAGCCGAAGATTTGAATGAACTACAGTAACCTTACGTCTGATGTATGGTACGACATCTTTACGCAGGTCGACCAGCTGCCTGACATGACGTACAAACTGCTTGCAGTGCAATAGCGGCTTTTTAAATGAACCCCATGATATTCGCCTCTACTCGTGGCGCACTTTGTACTACTTCAGCTAACGGTACCCGGCTTAGTAGTGTTGCTCATTAGTCCCATGATAAATAAAGCACTATTAGGGTAACAGTTCTACGCACTCGTGCGTCCATCTCTAAAATAAAGCTAAATAACGTACTAGCTAGCGTGCCCCTCAGTCCACCAGTGCCTTGGCTCCTCGTCTGACACATGTCATGACTGCGGCCGAAGAGTGTTGAAAACACCAAATAGTACACATCTTTACAAGAGAAAATAAAACCTACCAGTCCGTCCAGTTTCTTCAATCAGACACGATAAATCAGTTATCGCTGGGTGACTAGAGTGTGTAGCTGACGTTGGTGTGCATTGTGCAACTCAGCAGAGCGGCACAAGGGCAGTGGGCTGCTAACAGCACGGCTAGCATGCTAAGTTAACACACCACTACACCTAGAGGAGTGTTTATATGAGGCGGATGTAGTCGTCTAGTTGAATAGTATATTCTGTCAATAAGAGACACATTACTCACATTAATTAGTGTTATCTGTAAATAGTTAACTGACCGGAGTAGTTTGCATTGCGCTATGCTAGTTAGCCGGCTAACGTTAGCAGTGTCAGTAACGGTAACGTTACTCTGGGCTTACCTGAAATTATTCACTTGGGAGTCGGTAGATTTTGTTTTACTTTTTCGCTGCTTCCTCACCGTCAGGGGCGTAAAACAACTCGGTTAAGAAGCCCTTCTTATTTCGTTCGTTTCCTCAATGCAATAAATATGACTTGAGGTAATGCGATTTGCAGGAGCGCTATTGTTTGTCTGTTAAAGCCCCACATTTCCTCAAAGCCCATCCTGAAGGTGGCATGCCTCACATCCGGTCCGGCCCCTCATTCATTCTTAGACATGATTTAAACACATATATTTTCAAATAACGGAACCCTGGCCGCCCGAAAAAAACATCTTGATCCATTTATTAGTGAAAGTATAGGTTGGCCTACAGGTAAAAAAAATAATGGCTATATATTTTGTCATAGGCCTTTTAGTGATTCCCAGTGACCACTATGCACCAGTTAATAAAGCAGGTTTTTGGTTGAAACATTTAGAAATTACGGAAGAGGATTAGGGCCAAATTATTATTTTTTTTGGGAGGATTTGATGTTTGTTTTTTTTGTTTTGAGAAAAAAGTCAGAATTCTGACTTTAATCTCAGAATTCTGACTTTTCTCTCAGAATTCTGACTTTTTTCTCAGAATTCTGTGATTAAAGTCAGAATTCTGACTTTTTTCTCCCAACATTTTTTATGTTTTTTTGTTCTGAGGAAAAAGTCAGAATTCTGAGATTAAAGTCAGAATTCTGAGAAAAAAGTCAGAATTCTGAGATTAAAATCAGAATTCTGACTTTTTTCTCAGAACACATTNTTCCTCCAAAGGCGTACGAGACCGTAATGTCCCCGTTTTGTTTCCCGGGACCTTGGAAAGAGGGAACCGTTTATTCATTTTGTCTCGGTTCGCTATGAACCTCAAAAAATGATGACGGAATTTTCATTTGGTTCCCGGAACTGGTAAACCCCTGTAAAACCTACCTGGTAAAAACTCTCAATTTCCAACTTTAGTAAATTTTTTGACAAATAAGAAACAATAATGGAACCCAGACGATGTATGTATTACATATGATGAAAGAAAATTAACACCAATACAATGATTTGGGAAAACAAATTATACCGCCATCGAATGATAAAAACAGGTAAAATAGAAAATACCCTGGAAACCCCCGCCCCCCCCCCCCCTCCCCCCCCCCCCCCCCCCCCCCCCCCCCCCAATTGTAAAAATTTTAATAACTGGAGAAGTCCTCCTTTAACGGTACTTACTAAAGACTAAAGACCTTTACTTTTATGTCGATTTTGTTATTAAAGCGTGCACACACAAGCAACACATTTTTCCTTGCGTACAAAACTAATCCCGAGAATTAGATTATATATATACCATATATATATTATATCAACTACCCATAATAAAATAGTAAAGCGCTCGCGGCAACTTGGTCACTAATAAGGCGCGACCGCGAATACGTCGCCGGTAGGTCAGACCATGGGGAAAAAGGGGCCGTCCTGTCTGAGTCACCTGAGGACCGTCACCACGTCAGAAGAGACTTAGGGATCTCGGTCCTTGAACAGGGTCCTCTCCTTTGGTCCCTCACATGACCCCAAGGGTCCCTCGGCCTAAGTCCTAACCTTAAGAAGTAGGGGCGTCCACCAAGTAAATCGGTCCGGTATTGTTTGTCCGCCCTCGCCTACCCTACTAACAACTCTTATCAGGACTCCGATCGAGGAGGTCCCTTTAAAACATAGAAAAATGGGTTTGAAAGAGATTTCCTGCACGGTCGGAGGCAGACTACCACCTCGAATATGGTGGAAACACGAGAACCACCCGGGGCCGTAAAATCACCGACGTCTCGCAAACTGTGTAGAAACTTAACTTAGTAAAGTAAAACTTAGATATTTGTTGTTAGGTTTACAAGTACGTAACATGTATGACAGTTTTTGCAATTGTAAAAAAGTGTAAAAGAGGAAAAGAGGTACTGAATCGTGGATCAACACCCTAGTCTTCCGGTAGCATCAAAGACGAAGACGAATCGACGGACGAAACCGATATTCAGACTAACATTAAGCGCGAAGGACTAATATAATAGTTCTACTTTTGAACACTAACAAACGTGCCATTATCTTTCAAAAGGTATTCAAGTTAGATAAATCTGTCAATAAAACGCGTTTCGATTTGAAAAAGAAATGTAATATAAATTTGTAAGTTTCCGTATTGAAATGATGTAGTCATACAGTAGTATAAATAAAATAAAGTTTATGTCGAAGAGAAAGAGAGGACTTGTTTAGGGCAATAGTCGTCGCCCACTAGTCGTCTCCGGTCGTCAATGCCAGTTTTCTTCTTCTACAACTGACTTTTTTTCAACAACTGTGAAATAAAGCATGTACAAATTAGGGTAGAGTTTGTAAAAAGGGTCTATGAAAAAACGTCTCTCTCCTCCTGAGTTATTGAATAAAGACGTGTGAAAGGCTTCTCCGTTTGACCGTCTCGTCATGTCCTTCTTATTTTTTGTCGTCTCCCTCTCTGAACTAGATGTGGCTACAGTCCAGAAATCACTACCCTGATTTTGTTATATGACGCTGAAAAGACTAATTTCGAATGACAACCCCTATATACAAGATCGGCTATGGAAACTGGATCAGTCAAACATGACGGGATAGTGACCTCGTGTCCGGACGTTGGAACTCGAACGACACGAGAGTGGCAACAAAACAGAGGGAAAGGACGGACAACCCCAGTCGACTATCTCCCAAATCACGAAACGGACCAATAGATAATAACAGTTACACTAAAAGAGAGTCTTTGGTCGATCATTTATGGTACCCAGACCACCATCTCTAGAGGCTACCAACCGTTGGTGACACAGTGGAGCAGCCCCGTCGTGTACTAGAACAGCAAGAGGCGCCAGAATGAGGTTTTTATTTGGTAGTCACAAAACGGCGTTTCAAGGTCGAGTGGGAGACGCAAAGCAGCAGGTAACGAAGTCCTCAAAGTGTGAAACTACAACGACATTTATCAACGAAGTGAAAGCTTTACCCTCTTTACCACTAATGCACGCTGTTTTTACGAAAAAATTGGGGGTAAAAAAACCGCAATCAAAATGACAAATTTCGTTTTTGGCCCCCCCCCTTTTTTAACCCCCCTGTGGTTCCAAATTAACCCCTTTGTTTTTTTGTCTCCCTAACTCCTTTTAACGAAACGCCAAAAAACCCCCCCACATAAGGACACCCTAAAGCTGAACCACACATATCCCGGCCCACCCGCCGCCCGGAGCCAACGGACCCTCTCCCGTAGCGAACGAACACGCCATCGGATAACCCATCATAATCAAAAGAATATGTTCCTCCCAAGGCTTCAGGGACGTTTCCAGGACCATGCCTGATCCAGAACCTGTGTGTATTCAAGGATTTCTGGCGTGAACAAGTCAAAGTCACATCATCCCCAACACCAACAGTCTTTGTCTCCAAGATCTGATCGTGTGTGCATCCTGAAAAATATAATAAACACACAGATGATTGCTTTGTGATACATTCAGAATAATTAGCACCCAGCTGAATGATTATCAGAACATGACAATTAATATGCTATATCTCAAGTCTAGATACTTACGCCCCACTCCAAGCATCAGCAGTAAATACACTATGATCAGCATTTTCTGGTCAATCCACTCGTGGCTGCCGGTAAATGAAATCGTATTCGAGTAGATTCGCCTTAATGTAATCATATGAAGTGGGAGGTTACAATTTTAGAGCAACCTGATTGGCCTCTCCTTATTTCATTGTACCACCACAGTGGAAATGATATCACCCTTTGTTTCAACCTAAACACATGAAACAAGAGCAAAAGCAAGCTTCTGTTTTTATGTTTCATGTTTTCCTTTAACTGCACAGAGCGTAAACACACAAAACAGAACAATCGAAAAACAATCTTGATTTTCTTTTCATGTCCAGATTTTATAATTTTTTATTCATTTGACAGGGACAGTGCACACTGATTGACATTTCTGTAAATGCGCCAGAGTTAGCCAACAGGCTATTTTTCATCTGCAGTCCCTGGACAGATGTTGAAAGTCATCCTAAAAAAAAAAAGATTAACTCTTACACTTTCAGAATTGGGATTAGATTAGATTCCAAGGACGTAGCAACATGTTTAAAGTTTGTCTGGATTTCTGAAAGAGATTCTTGGAAGTGATCAAAACCTAATTTCTCATTTGCTAACTGCCATACAGTATTTGAGTTTTTTTTTACAATAGCTGAATATTCATTATTAAACAGGTACTAATACCATTAACATTTCAATATAAATGCATAATTTGTAATGCATCAAAAAAGTATAGACCTGTGTCTCTAGGATTTATCTACGGAAGAGGATTAGGGCCACATTAATTTTTTGTTTGGGAGGATTGGAAAATAAAATGTTTTTTTTTGTTCTGAGAAAAAAGTCAGAATTCTGAGATTAAAGTCAGAATTCTGACTTTTTTCTCAGAACACATTTTTTTTTTTTAAATCCTCCCAAAAAAGAAAATCATGTGGCCCTAATCCTCTTCCGTAAGAAATGAATTAATATGTGTAATTATTATTTTGTAAGTATCCCTTTGCCTCAGAAAGACACAAATAATCGTCTGTATACAAAAAACGTAACTCAACAAGTTTCATAAAATGATCTAATCCATGATAAACTACATTTACAGAGCTTCTCTAGGGTTACAAAGTAGAAATACAAACTTTAAACCGTAAAAATGTGTAAAACTTGTTGACAATCATATTCCTTTATTAAAGAATATTTGGATGCACCTGGTAAAAAATGTGCTCAATTACAGCAGAGAAGGAAGAGTAAAATAAAAGAACCAAATAACCTTTCTTTTACGGTTTGTAGATTCAGTAGTAAACTTCACAAAAATGGCACAAAAAAAAGGTATTTAACTTTTGATTTGAATACCTATGCAAATATTAATGTTGTTGAACTACCAGCAAGCTACTGCAAGTTGTAGTTAATATTCTTAAATGACTCCCAAACACTGTATATTGGATTAAGCCTAATGTCAGTCACCCATAACCTGTGGCAGAGTTTGTTGTTATGGGAAACAAAAAAGGAAATGTATTGGGCCTTTATTGGGTTTTTCTTCATTAATAAAAAAGTCATGTCGATGCATGTGTAATGGTGCACAAGGTATTCCCTTTTTGCTGACCTTTGGCTCATAACCTTTCACAGCCAGTGACATGTAATTAAAGTAATTTCCCTCCCTGTGTGTGAGTGCATGGTGGGTCAACTTTAGACCTCTTTAGCCCTCTGCTGGTGTGTTTGCATAGCTGCAGCACGAGTTGTAAGTGGGACAAGCTGAGGGATCAGAAACTTGCACACATAAGCCGGAGGCCTTTAGTGTGACAAATCTGACATGTCTGTTGGTAACATATGGCATTCTATCTTGCTGGATTCTAATGTAATGTGAACCAGTCACTATAACAAATCATCCCTGCTCTTTCACAAGTTTCTCAGCCAGGTTATTCTTGCTTACTGCTTCCAGTTTGCCATCAGGCAGACATATTGGCCTGTCTGGTTATTTGGGTTAATCCCTTGCTATTCATACTGTGGATTAGTGCTGGCAAAATGGAGCCGTCACCTGGGTTTAATCACACTGTAGTATAGCAAGCACTTGGAAGCTGACTTGTTTGCCTTCCTTATACATTTTTGCTTCATTTCCTTATTTCTTCCATATTAAAAGCATCTAGTGAGATTTTTAATACATGAATATGAAATGCAATCAAATAAGCTTTATTTAGAATGCCTTTTTGAATCAACCTTTTTCGTTTTGTTCTGAAGTACAATTTTGTACTTCTGCGGTCTAAAGCATTTTACAAATAGCATGTCTAGTTTATTTTGTGTGCCAGGCAAATGTGTTTTTCAATTTTATCCAATCTTGTTATCACTCCTTTTTTACTTGACAGTAAATGGACCAACCTCAAGTGAACACTTTGGCTTTATTTTTGCTCTTTTGCCCAGAGTTACATTGATAGATCTAAAAGAAAAAGTTTCAGTAAAAACAATTAACATCACATAATTAAGACTCAGCTTGCAACCTATTTATAAAAGATAAGCCAATAGAAATAAAATCAAAACACAGTTTCAGTAAAATATGAATCATTTATTATTTCTCTTCTTGTATTGCCGTCTTTCAGAGCAGCAGCTCAATGCTTGGCACTTGACTTTCTAATATTATGTGTGAGGATCCACTATTACATTGGTACACAAAAACATTCACAACCAATGTTGTTATTCTAAACCCCGTTAAGGCAATTTTTACAGCATGGTCTTTCATACCGACTCTTTAAGTGAGATATGACAACAGTCAAAAATGAATACGATGATCATTAGTAAATATATTAAAGATTATCTGTGCAAATACCTCAATTTGAGATGCTTAAGACATGGATCTAACATGTATTACATCTGCTAGTTCAAGACATCAATGCATAATTAAAAAAGGAGGTGAAAAACATTTTCAGAATATTCAGTAAAATAACTATTTTAGACATCAACTATTTTCATGATTATCATTAAACTACATTTGAAATAAAACTAATTGGTAAATAAACTGTATAGACCACACATTGATTGCATAAGATGATTTGAAATGTTGTTGGACTCACAATTAACATTTCAACACTTATAATGCATTAGATCTGCATGTATAAGTGGATAACACTTAGTTTAAGTGCATAATAAAACACACAAAGGCATTATAAGCACACTGCATGCATTGATTCACATGTTTTATTATAAACATTCAGAAAACTCCCTATGCACTTAAATTCTCTGTGAATCCGACATCATTAAGAAATTATTATTTTTCACCGGAAGCTGTTTACTTTTGCATCATGTGCTGTTTCTGGCTTAAACAGTAGTGTTTTAAATATATCATAAATAGTTTATGGATCTGCTTATAATGCCTTGTGAGCAACACACTTTAAGTACAAGTGACTAGTCCTCACTTTTGACCCATACAAGTAAAAGGCATAGTCAAGCATCTTTACAGCTTAATTCAGAGGAGTTATTTTATAGATAAAGAATTTAAAAGAATAGATCATTTTCACAATTTTGGTGATGATTCAAGTACACTAACACTATCTTTAAACCTAAACATCATTGGCTAATGTCGTCATTTGTTTTGAATGGCAGATGATGTCGACACAGGCCATAGGACGGATGTATATGGCAGTGATTCTACTGTGTTTGTGAGCAGAATGTACATACAACATATCCTGCTGAACCCACTCATGAAAACATATTGTACTCCCTTAGAGATTCTGTAAGGCAGAGACACGAACCAGTTTTTGATGTGAAATTCCTACATGTGTCTGGAGGACGGCCCAGATTTGAAGCCGGTTGTTAACCAGCTAAATTTGATTTTTTTACGACAACGTTACGGTATTCAGTGTGAATACTTTTGTAAAACCTTAGCTTCCACAACAATGGCAGGATTCTCAATGTCGGCTTTGCTCTGAACCATCCTCAGCTCCAGTTGTGCCGGACTAGGCCTTTTCCCAGGGCCAGCCATCTCTGGAATAGAGAACAGCAGATGAAAAGAAAGCACAAGGTTTTTATTGACTGGCTTACTTTTCAATTTCGTAGTCAGAGTCTTGTCTCAGTGAATGCTTTACATACAGTTAAGAGCAACAGTTATGACAACTTTGTATGCCATGATATTTACTTTAACTCGAAACCCAACAATATCAAAAGCAAATCTTTGAGATGGCAAACAATGTAAAGTAATTTCATAAACTGTGTCAACACATTTTTTTTGAGAAAATGCTGGTGGCGTCTACATAGTGCACACTACTGGTTGAAATGTTACTATTGATTGTGCAAATATAGTCCTAACAGCAGAAGGGAGCAAATAAGTGTCCTTTAGGTTCAGTATATGACTAAACATAAAGAAAAAAGAAAATCAAAACACACATAAATCCTACCGTTAGCATAGGTTATGGTCCTCTTTATGACATGGTGCATGACCGAAACAGTCTTTTCACAGGCAGCCTGTGAATAACAGAAGGAAGACAATCACATTTGTGTCAGTTTATTAAGGAATCTAGCAACATAATTAGCCTAGATAGATTGAAAAGTTTAATGTGCCACTGACCTTCAGGTCTTTGGGGTGGTGGTGAGTCCAGGCCAGCAACAAGGCAGCAAACAGGTCTCCTGTCCCCACAAATACAGCATCCACTTTGGGAATGTCCATGCAGATTATCTGACTGGTGACGGCCCCATCTGGTTTCACTAAAGTGATCCAGAATTAGAAGTTAGAAACAGAAATACTTTATTTGTTCCCTGGGGGAAATTGGAGACACGCAGGATATTGATATCAAACAGCAGGGGGGGGGGGGGACACTATGGAAGCCCTGAATAGCAAGATTTTTTAAACATATACAACATAACATTTATATAGGTGGAAAACAATTTCAATACCAAAGAAAAATAGTTTTTTTACCTTGGATCATTTTACAAATTTAGTCTTTCCTTTCAACTGTTGTTGTAATGGTTATATCAGCCACAAGAAGTTGAAGTAAACCACCATCCCACTATTTAAAAGAATAAATTTTTAGCTAAAAGAAAGACTAAGGTCTAACATAACGTACCAACACAATATATATGAACCAAGAATCACTAAAACTCATTTGGTAAGTCATTTTACCTATTTTTTGGCTCCCGAGGGCCACCAGGAACTGGTCCCCATGTCTGGAGGGCAGGTCTGTGCTGGTGAGGACGACAGTCTCTGGTCCCATTTTATGAAGCAAATCCATCACCTGGAGAATAGGAGGGGTCCCATTTCCTCAACCATTATTGATTTAAAAAACTTAACTAAATAGTGAGAAATATAATGATGCTAACCTCAACAGCATCTTCTTCTGTGGTGATTTTTCTCCCGGTTAATAGCCTGTGTAAAATATTGGCAGCTGTTTTAGATGAGTATTTACCTGCATCAGATAATGATCAATGACTAATTTAATGTTTCTCCCTATAAGCCAGCTAATAAGGCTATTAGTATTATTTCCTAATTCATGTATACGGCTCGTGGATGGAGGTTTTTCTATTAATTTCTAGTATGTGGGTTTGCGTACTATACATTTAGTTTATGATGACTGGAAGTGCACTCACTCTGCTTCAAACTGGTTGGGGGTGAGGATGTCAGCCAAAGGCACCACATTGTCCCTGTAGACAGGCAGCAGGTACTCTGGAACGTACTGATACAGACATCAAAAACAATAAAACAATTACGAATATGGACAAACTTACGGTGAAAATAAAAATAAAAGAGTGCAGAGTAAAGAAACTCTCATCAACTGGATAGTTTGGACAAAGAAAACGGGAAATGATGGTAAGATGCTTACCATAGCCCCCTGGTCTCCCATAACAGGATCACAAACTGTGAAAAATACAAATTTAGGTTAAACTTTGTGCCTGCGTTGAGGACAACGGTTACACTCTGCTAGGGCTTTAATTTCTTTACACTTGAACAAAAAGGCTGTATGTCAAGAACTGACGCTAATTTTCCTAATGAATTAAGCCTAATTTAAAATTATTTTATTGATGAATAAATCAAAAGTTTAGTCAGTAGAACGTCAGAAATGAGTGAAAAGTTCAAACCGAAAGTCATGTTATCAATTATTAATTCATTATTCAACACAAAGGAAAGCAGCAAAAGAGAAGCTAAAATAGCAGGCTTAATTGTGACGATTGATCTATGAATACAATTGTTTCTGTCCATTCAATGATCGAGTCAGCAAAGCAATATTCCTTATTTCAATTTGAAATGTAAACAAAGTAACAATGTTTACTCACCATATACCAGGCTGGGATTGGCCTTCTTCAGCTCCTGAATGATGTCAACAACCGTCATCAGGAAGGACGTGTCTCTGCTGTAACCTTGGAGATGAACGTGTGATGAAGACAATGACCCACTGTTAGACTGTGATACTTTGCTGCTACTGTTAAGTACACTGAATATTTTTCATGCTAACCAATTTATCAATAGCAAACTAATGGTCAGATGTATTGAGTCAGTCGGGAACATGTTGTTTACATATCAAGAACTTAGGGGAAAACATACCTCTTCTAATAAAGGGCAAACCAAAGCTGTCATAACATGTCGTTGCTAAAGCACCATGTTGCCATGCTTCCAAAGCATAGCCTCACCTGTAAGGATGTAGTCATAGCGGTTCACCTTGTTGAGCTTAATGCCCTCATACAGCACATTTAGCTCATCCGCTGTCAGAACTTGACCTTTCCAATGGGCGTAGCCTAGGATTCAAGAAGGAGAATGGAGGTTTAAAATGACGTGACATTTGAAAGGCATTGACATTTGGAAAATACTTTTAAGACTTTGTGAGGATCCGTGGGGAACTATGGCACGCACTAAATAAAAAAAAGATTTTGTATTAGCCCTGCTGTGCCATCAAACGGTGTTCCCCATCCTTGCTTTCGTCTTCCAACCCCCCCCCAATCCCTCTTCTAAGGTTCCTCTCCTCTGTGGTGTCCAGGGCCAAACCGTGGCCTCCACACGGACTGAATGGGATGCCTGTATCCTGGCTGCCACTTTCCCCCTTTCTTTGTCCCTCTTTCAACACTGACCTAGAATAAACCCTCGAAAGTTGTGCAGACTGCAAATGATTGGATAAAGAATGAACGCACACACAAACACACTTTGGTTTATTCTTTATACTGTTACACAGAGGCCAAACCTGACCCTCAGCCAGCGAGAGAGAGCCCCCCCTCCGGTGAGGGCTTAACAGAAAGCTGGAGGTAAAGTCGAGGCATGTGCTTTGATGGCAAAGTGTTGAGTGATAAGAGTTAACGTTTCTGAATATTAAAGTTGTCTACATATACTAGTGTTGTATACTTGAAATATAATTTGTGTTAATGTACTCAAAACTAAACAGTCTACTTTCACTAAAAGCAGAGGTTTTTATTGATGTAACGTGGTGGAAATGTCTCCTGCCCCTGTGGTGAAGGCACATTCTTCACATGCTTTGGCACCTGAAGCCAAGATTATAAACCTATCCTCTCTACAGGTGTTTCTGACAGCAAGTTATAAGACATTACGTTTTTATTATATTTTGCGCTAGTTGTATGTGGAATAACGATAGCGCTGTTGGTTATTATATTTTAACTTCCGAAAATACAACCAACCAGAGATAAAGATCTAAAGTAAAAAACAATAATCATTAACGGAAAGGATGGAAAAGAACATACATATTTACTTAAAACAGATGGACAGAGACCCCTCCTCTAAAGCCAAACAGATAATGTTTCACTGAGTGGGACTAAAGAATGCATACGAAGCTTATCCAACGTTACACAAACAGGCAAAGTACATGAGCTTTGAACAGTGATTAACTCCTTTTGCGTGTCTTTGTTTGAGTGCTGGTAGAGGACAAGATGAAAATTCAATACAATTGTGGTCAAAGTCTGTACGAAGGTCCTGTCAGACACAGTATGACACCACATGCATCACAACCTAATCGTTTTTGACTCAACAATTAAAGCATCCCCTTTCTAGTTCTTCATCAGTAATAACATTACAAAATCTCAAAGATAATTGATTATTATTGCTATTTCAATTAAAAGATAAAAGCTGAATCCACATACTGAGTGAAACAGCATCAGTTATTTTCCCACACTAGGAAATCTAAAAGCCAACCTGTGTGATTGGAGAACTGCACAGAGTTGATAGAGTCCACTTCAAAGCCCAGCACCTGAGAAAAGAGAAATAAAACAGCTGTTAAAACAGACAACAATGACGTCTGAATGTCACTGTGCTGTGGGAACACCATGCTGAATTTCTTTGGCATCCCAATGTTTTTGTTGTGATCATTGTCTTGGCATGTTTGAGGACACTTGATAATTAACATGGCTTACAACGGTTATTCATTGTGTAAGTGTTGTGAGTCTCAGACATTCTTCTCGAGGGTGGGAAATCATATTGAAATGCAGGACTTCAATGTGCTTTTCAAAATGTCCAATTACAATGTAAAGTTATTTCTGAAAGTTGAGTATAAATACAATTTATTGGTACGATGAGGTAACACATATTACTACCATCATTTTAAACATTTAAAAACTCCACACTGTCATCTGGGACATTAAAAATAAATACACAAAAAACATCTCTTGACAAGCTTCAACGTTATTACATTACATGTAACTTGTTTGACGCTTTTATCCAAAGCGACTTATAATCAATACTGTGGGCAATCCCCAAAGGAGCAATTTGGGGTGAAGTGTCTTGCCCGTGGACACAACGACATGCTTACTGCAGTGGGGCTTGAACCTGTGAGCCCCTGATCCGAACACCAACGCTCAACCCACTGCACCACACGCCTCCTTATCTTGAAAAGTTATCACTTTACAAAGTCTATGGTTTGTAGCCATAGCTTATATACGGCTGTACTGTTTGTTACGTGTAGCTACACACTATGTTTGTAAGGAGCAGATAACTGGCAACAATGCTATTTACTATAATTTAAGAATTGATATTACACAGGATATAGTCACAGAACGTCAGGTTTTTTATAATTCAATTAATAGACATTCAGTATTTTACTAAACAGGAATGTTTCTTTAAGTCTAGGAGTGTAAACTCTAAACATTTTAAATAGGCCTAGCCTATGTAGTTTGAAAGGGCAGGAAATGTTTCGGATAATGTTTTTAATGAACGCAAGACTGTTAACCCCAAAGCAGGAAGTCACGCTCTATAAGAAATGCACTTCCTATATAATTTAATTTCCATGTTTAGGGCAGTTTTCTCTGTTTTGTTGCCAGGCTGAGACGTATGATACAGGATGATAGATCCGGTTCTTACCTGCAACGGGAATGTTGCCGACTTGTTCCCAACGTATCCCCTGACAACATGACTCTGAATGGACAGCACACGACACTCCATTACCGCAATAACACAGGCTGCGTTTAAAAAAAACGTACAGAGACAAGAGACGTGATGAATCCTAAAGCTGCATTAAAAATGTGCACAGGTTCTAAAACGCGGACACTAAGCATGTGAGCAATAACTCCAGCATTGAAGGACAGAAGCGACGGTGCTGCCAGTGACATTTAGTTTTTCTTCAGGCAGCTACAAAGACACCTAAACGGTTGCATTCAATGGCTCCTGACGAATGTGGGAGACACTAGCCTCCTACCAAAATCACGGTAACTTCAGCTTCAGTAAATTGACGATACACGATAGCTTTGCAATTTTATATTTAAACAATATTCAGTGAAGTGGTGAAAGAGGTATTTAGGTATTGTACTCAAATAACAGTTGAAATAATGCAGTGTGAAAATACTTAATATTAAAAGTATGTAGTGAAGTAAAAAGCACAATTTGCATTCATAGTACATTTAGCCTAAGTTAAAGTATAAAATAACATTAAACATAGATACTCATTTAATTTAAAGTATAAGTACATAACAATTCAACTTAAGTTAAAGCCTCATATTAGGTTTAGATAAACATTAGAATAGTATTTAGTATTTAAAAATGTTGTGAGCTATATTTAATAATTTGTATGTGTTATGGTAAATTAAATAATGTCTTATAAGAGCTTTGAATCATCTCAGCATGCGTGTATGAGAGCTTACAATACAAAAACTAATGATTGATTAATTTATTTGTGTGATTGTGTGATGGTTATAATGAAATTCCCCCTCTGTTAATTCATGTATAGCATTTTCAGAATACAAAGACATTTATTTACTGAAAAAATTCCACCAAAAAGTTGGATATAAAAATGTTTTCAAAAATTGAAAAAAAAATAGATATGTTTCAATCTGCATCAATAAAAATACACAGCAGTAGAATATATAGTGCCTATTGTGTTTGTGGCCACGACTTTGGAAGAAGAAGAACAATTAATTATTCATTCATGTGTGGAGCCAAATGTAAGATACACTGAGGGATAGTTTATTCTCTCATGCCTGACCCCTTATCTTAATCCATTTGAACAACCGTTTATGATCCAAAATCAAGTAAATATAGGTAAGTATGTTGGTTACCACTAGAGGGCACAAGAGAGCTGAGAATTAAGTTGTGGATCAAAAGCACAATCTCAATATTACAAGATAGGATACTTTTTATATTTATATTTTAATAACATATCACAGAGAGGTATTTAGATTATGACCGTTTTTAAAAACCTGCTGTTCTGGCTGATTGGGGTTCAGGGTGACGGGGTGGAGGCAGAGTTTCAGATAATAAAATAAAAAAAGATGCCGTTAAAGGATCAACTGAGCAGACCACAAAGCACAGAGGCCCTGACTGGAGAAGCACAGAGGCCAGATAGAGGAGAGGGGAGCCAGGTGGATGATCTGAACACTGAGCTAATCATCGCTGACATACACATGTAGCAATTGCACAGAGAATACTTTTCTTGTGGATCATTGATAAGGAAGGTCTGGAGAAGCTCGACTGAAGTTGTGAAGAGTACCATTGTACTCATTTTAAACTGAAAAAATACAAAGTACAATGGCATGAATTGGGTATAGTAAGGTAAATCAATGAAGAAATAATATATTGTATTGGGTTGTTAAATATCGTCACCTTCTTAAACTAATGGCCTAAGTCATATTTGAAAGTTTTTTTTTTTTTTTTATTTCACACAAAAAGGTTATGACAATATATGACTATTGACATACAAATAACACTGTCTGTCAATTGTGTAAAATAAGAGGATTAGATGATTTAGGCCAATTTACGAACATATTGTTGTGACTTAGGCAATTTTAAACCTGATTTAGGCCTTATTACTTCTGGAGTAAGTGAGTTAGGCAAAACAGTGCACTTCTCTTTTCTGCATTACTGTGACAGACCATGGGGCTGGGTCAGCCACTAACAGTTTAAAATGCTAGAAGAGCATACAGAGACTCAGAGGGCAGTTTGGGTTGGTCATTTAATTCAATATAGCAAACTCAAAAGGTACAACTTAAATCACTCTTAGCTAAATAAAACAAAAGGCAAGTAAATCAAACGCTGAGGAGGCATGTGCCTCTCCTCACTACTCCCTCCAGCTCTTCTTTGCTGTGTTTTGAATTGCAGCTAACCCTTTTCCATTTAAAGGTCCCATGTCATGGCCATTTCTACTGATCATACTTCCATTGTTGAGGTCTACTAGAGTAGATTTACATTGTTCAATGTTCCAAACTCACATTGGTTTTCTCACACAGCATCTCTGTATAGTATGTGTATTCACTCTCTGTCCTACACGCCTTGTTGGAGCTCCTGCCCCCCCCCTATGAGCCCACTGTGCTCTGATGTGTGATTATGTGTTACAATGCTGCGTGGGGTCTGGGTGCCGTGTTGGCGAGACGTTGCAGGGCTCGCTGCTCTGCCCTTTGAGACTCGAGGAGCCGACAGTGTGAGCTGGATTACTGGTGTCGTTTCCTGGTTGCTGCGTTGTGGGTCTGGCAAGACAGCGAGACACGGCGAAACTCAGCCGAACTCAGGCCTGAGCACCCACACACGTGAGTGTTGTGGCGAACTGTGAGGTGGAGAGATCCACACAGCTGCGGCTGAGTGTGCTGGCGAAAACTCCGCGGAGTATTGCGGCTGAGAAAAGATAAGGCTTGAGTGAGTGAGTGAGTGAGTGTGCGTGCGTGCCGTGCGTGCGTGTGTGTGTGTGTGTGTGTGTGTGTGTGTGTGTGTGAGAGCTCCACGGATTGGTCCATTTGGACCTGGGTAAGATTACATCACTATACTCAGGGAAGAAAAAAATGGAAAAAAGAAAAATCTCCAACGAGGCGTTCAGGGGCAGCATAGGACAGGCACTCGACGGGCATTGACGTGTTTCATGGACTGAAGGTCCTGAAACTTCCTCTCCCTGATTGGCAGAGCATCAACTTCCAGCAGTTGCAGCTGCCTGTTGATATTCCCGATGTAGTTGTGGAGATGGTTGTGCCTTGGTTGAAGGAAACTTATTGTCTTTGTAGGTCGCTGTGCTTCTGCAGTAGTGCGAATCAACAGTGGGCAGATCCTTCAACCAGTCTTGAAGGAAATCTGTGGACAGCAGATTTCCAGCTTTGCATTTTTTGCCACTCTTAGGTGGAGATGTAGTCTGCCACTTGTTCGTCATGGTCGATGGTGTCTTTGTTCAGCCAGAGGTAATGGTTCTTTCAGGTACCAAGTGTAGAAGAAAAAAGCTTCGCACACTTTAAGATTCGTTCCATCCTGAAGTTTCAGTTGGTAGGATAATTGATGAACTGCGCCTGGATCCCTCACCAATTTCTTTCTTTCAGGCAACCTTTGTGACAAAGTGGTGACACATAATGTTCTTACCAGTTGTCCATTGACCCAAACACTTTCTGAAATTATTCACTGCCTGCTACTCCATCTGTAATGGATTGACAGTCTCGAGTCGTGACTCGTTGACAGAACTTCGTATTGTCAGGGAAGGCTCATGCCTTTGCAGCTATTTCTTGCCACCTTTGGCCTTCTATGCCATTTCTTTGTGAGGTGTCTTTCTGGATTAATTTTGCTTCCATGCTTTCTGGTCGCTGAGGTATTTATGTTGTTTCTCTTTTAACCGGTCTCGTTTTCATAGACATGATTTGCTGATCATAGATGTTCTGAGATGATGTGCCAGTGACTGTCTTCTCTACTCTACTTTTACAGAGAAGGCATCAGAGTATGGCTGTACGGTTTGCAATGGTCTTGATAACATCAAGTCATGATATTCTATCATACATCTGTGTCTTGTTAAGATGGATGGACATGTTGTAATTGGCATCTTCAGCTACACTTGTCTTCAATGATTAGTGTCTTAAGTTATGTCTTCATCTGATACAGGTCTTGGGCCTGTCATGCTGCTCCATCTCTTTTACAAACAGGTTCTCATTTTCATTTGGATGATTCCTGGATCGGGTGTCTGATGTCAAGTTGATCTCAAGAACTAACAAAATTAGGAAGGTAGACGATTAAAAAATACAGATTTCCAGTGTGTGAGTTCTGAGCCCCATTCATTTTCCTCAGAGTAATTGGAACAAAACTGTCCCGTATATTATAGCGATTTAAATATAAATGAATATTAGTGGCTTGAAATATTCAGTTAAAAACATGTTTTTATGACCACTATCTTCCGGTCTTCCACCGATACGATGATGAAAATACGTACGTGCTGCAGGCACGAAACATATTACCATTTGAAATACATGTACTTTGCCTTAAAATCGTGACTATGCAA
Organism: Notothenia coriiceps; assembly: GCF_000735185.1. Classification (NCBI taxonomy): domain Eukaryota; kingdom Metazoa; phylum Chordata; class Actinopteri; order Perciformes; family Nototheniidae; genus Notothenia; species Notothenia coriiceps. The sequence continues at coordinate 173,464 of NW_011333360.1, read as the reverse complement.
CACGTATAATAGTGGAAACTCGTGTTTCTGAACAGGTAATATTAGTTTAAGAAATTGTGTTGTCCAGAAAAGGGGAAATGTGTGACACCTCATAGATTGACTGGGTTGACAGTAGAACACATTAGCTGCAGTAACTATAGTACCTACAGTAGCTTCGGTAGCTACAGTAACCATACATTGTGAAAGTAAAAGACTAAATAACTACACAACATTTATAGCCTAGCCTATAGTATAATATAGTATAACATCACTTACCAACAGGGGATAAGCCCTGAACCATGAAAATAACTTAATTTATCTGTTAGTTTTTCTTTTTCTTGAAGCAGCCATTTTGTAAAGCTTGTAAAATGGCCTAAGTCACAAGACAATGTGACTTAAGCCATTATCTTTTTTAAATATATGGCCTAAGTCACACTCTTGACATAGGCCATTATACTATCAGGGTAGGGACAGCACTAACCTTTCAATAAGGATGTAGGCAATTTTACCAGAGGTGGCCAGCATCAAGAAGAGATGATTTAGGCAAAAAAAACATTTTCTCCAAAATATGACTTAGGCCATTAGTTTAAGAAGGTGACGATATGTAATAATAAACATTTTTACAAGACCATACTGTTTACAATCATTAAGGACTCTGGTGGAAGGACCAGATAAAACAAGTTACCTGGAAAAGCAGAATACATTACAGCTCTTCAATTACAAATCTTAAATCAGACAAAATGCATTTTTATTGACATGAACTAAAGGTTAAGTTAAATTGTAACAACAAATCAGGTACGCAGACATTTGATTGATTGTTTTTGCTCTCTTTTAGATGATTTATACTCTATAGAACATGTAAGGACGCATCACAAGGAAAGTGATAAAAGCAGTTGTAGTTAACAACATGGGGCGAACTTTGAAGTTGTTGAGCACATGGTAATAACCCTTGTAAGTGTCTAGTGAGCACTGAGGAAAGATTGATAGCCAGAGGGAGGAAATATCTGTGTGTTCAGTGGTGCACCTGGTTGGTATCAGTCTGCTAATGAAGTTGTTCATCCATAAAGGCATGAAGGTGCATGTCAGGCCAATGGTCGAGGAGAAAGTGTTCACATCCTTTTCAACTACACCCAAAAATACTCCATTACAAGGAGCATTACCCTGCATTAAAAACTTTTGAATATGAGTATTGTGTGTAAAAAGTGTATACAATAGTTAAATCCTCCCTCTGAGTATTATTGTTACAGTTTTATACAATATTACACTATATGTTGATTTTAATTGATTGAAAACAACACTGACTGAATAAAATAAATATGTTTATGATGCTGAAATGTGTGGAGCTTATATAGAGCTGTCAAATAATAATAGTAATGGTAATAGCAATATAGTAAAAGCAATAGCAATAGTTTCCCTCTCAATTGTATTGGAGTGGAACTATTTGAGGTAATTCAATGTGAATCCTTATTAGAGTACAAATACCTTTACAAATGCATGTGAATGAACTTGTGTTGCTGACATATCTCATGGTTTGATATATTGTATGGTTTTGTAATGAGCTTTTTGTTAATGCCAATGTTTGTAATTTCAGGTCCAGTAAAAAAATATATACCCACAATTGATAAATACATCACTTTTTATTACTCATGTAATATGCCAGCATAGGGAGGTCAACACACTTAGGGGCTATGGTTGTTCCAGTTGGCATTTCCCTGCCTTCAGCCTTCTTAAATATCCCTCCGCCGAGCGCAGCCTGAACGCATCCACACAGAGGGGAACTAGTCCCGCCTCTGATGCTAACGTCTGGCCGGGGAGGAGCCAGGTAGGCGCTACACTGACACGTAAGAATCCAGCGTAAAATTTAAGGAAGAAGTTACATCTTTTTCTCAAGTTGAATATCGATACAGCTGCTTAGACTCTGACTTGATGTACAGTTGACCCGTCCCGGACCAGAGGACTGCTCGGACGCTTTTTGAAGCGACGCGGGGCTGTCAAACACAGCAGCCGACACACAAGATGAGATTCTCGGCGTTTGTTTCTGTGCTGCGGTCGGTCGGCCCGGTGGTAGTCGGTATTTCTTTAGGGTTTACGTTGAGTTTATTAAGTGTAAACTGGACAGACGAAGCGTGTTACCTAGACGGTAAGGAGGGTGAGGGTGTGACTGTGGGTCAGGATGGACTGCTCAAAGGAGCCCGAAAGCCCAACTCTATTTCCACTGGCAACGATGTGGAGTCCGACAAGGATTTTGAACCGCGAATAGTGCCATATAAACAAGTCCAGCAGAGCGCCCCAAAGAAAGTTTTCAGGTAAGCTTTTTATGGCAGTTCACTGAAGCTGGTCAACAGTCTGTAACTAGTCTCAGAGTGTATGGCTTATACTTGGTTTGAATAAAGGCCACATTATTATCACTACCAGAGGCCATAGCTCATCTTTAGTAATGCATGAATGATAATAATGGTGTTCACCTGCTGCTAGATGTACAAGTGCCACTCAATATCATGTTGGTATCATATTTTAAACCAACAACATGTTGCATTACACTTACAATACAAAATCAAATTGCAGGTATAACTTAGTTAAATTCTTCAGTATTCTTTCCTCACACTGATCACTGGTCTTGCTGAAATTGCCACAGAAAGTCTGACCAACTGTAAGCCACAACTTCTTCTGCTGGTCTTTACCTTTTATATTTACAGTCTATGGTTGCTTACTTTTTCCCCCAGAGCTAATATTAACTACAGTTCCATGACTCCATGCTGAATGATTTCTTCTCACATATTCTTGGTAAACAGGCAGGTTTTCCAGGATAGCGACCTTGTTTTAATGTTAGCCCTCACACCCAAAGTGGTAGCATTGCATTACATTCTGAGAAAGAGACTTTTCCCTGGGGTGTTCGGAGGTTAGAACTTAAACCTGTTCAGCATACAGGTTTCACAGGCAACCAGTGCCATTTATTGGTTTGGAATAGAATGGTAGGTATGCAGCTAGAGATCATTTTTTTAATTATCAAAAAATACTGTTTGATTTATGACAAATTGATCATTGAATATCAAAACAAAAATCCAGAGACTAAATATCTTATTTTGTCTGACCAACATTTAAAATCTCTAAAATCTCAAACCTATTTCATTAACCTTTATACATGTTTAAGAAAGGTATCACATTTTTACATACGAGATGTTAGTGGCATAACATGTTTGATTTTTTCTTTCTTTGGAGAATAGTTGCTGATTCGTCTGCTAATCAAATATTCTACAAATTGCCTTTGTGTGGTTCTTATTAAGAGGCGTAATAGATCCAATGCACAGTATAATAGAGGCATGGGTAGGGTGTGCCATGTTTGCAAAGATCAATCAAAATTCGAGTCCTTGCACGTTTACTTTTCCAGAGAGTTTGTGTTTTTCCTTGGTAGTGTGTAATTAATCCCAAAATTGCCATGGCATCATCAAACCCACAGATTTGATGAAATATGTTGGTGTCGAAATAATCATTAGTATTACTTTTGTGTGACAGGCAATTTATTTTGTATTCACCGTTGGTGAAAATGTGTTGTCTAGTTTTTGATTCAACATTTATTCATTAACTGTTTGCTGTGTTTTTCAGGGCTAAATACATAAGCACAGAGTTGGGGACGCGAGAGCGTCTGTTTGTCGGGGTCCTGACATCCAAGAACACTCTAAACACTCTGGGTGTAGCTGTCAATCGCACCATCAGCCATCACCTGGACTCTGTGATCTTCTTCACAGGCATGCGCAACCGCAAAGTCCCTCATGGCATGTTCGTGGTCTCTCACGGAGACGAGAGGCTGATATGGAACATGTATCAGAACATCAAACACATCTTAGACCATTACATCAATGAATTCGACTGGTTCTACTTCGTCCAGGATGACGCCTACACGGAAGCTGACAGGATCAAAACCCTGGTGGATCACCTTAGCATGGATCGAGAGCTCTACATGGGCAAACCTGAGGAGTTCATAGGAGGAGAAATGGAAGGGAAGTACTGCTACGGAGGGTACGGGTACATCCTGTCACGTACCTTGCTCCTCCGACTCCAGCCCTACCTGGAAAACTGCAGGAACGACATCCTGAGTGCAAGGCCTGACGAGTGGCTCGGGAGATGCATCATTGATTACACACAAACCAACTGCGTCAATGAATTTCAGGTAGGAGTGTATTTTCTATTTTCTATCAATAACACTTTTTTTTTATCCATACATTTTTTTAATGGTTGCTGTTAAAAGGGAACAGAATGAGGCAGTTCAGAGTCAAAATTAATGAAGAGCAACAGAGTAAAATAATACCACGCCTTTTTTAGATCCTTTAGGGCTCCTTCTCGACAGAATAACAAAACTATCATTGCCGGAATCAAGCTTTGCCTCAAGGACAACACTTAAACCTGAAAGAAAGGTATATAAAAGTGTAATTACCATTGTAGCACAAAGGCGGTATTTATATTACAGAGTAGATTGCTAATACCCTTTAGCCTTTTACCCTAACCCCCCCCCCACAGCTCCAAGGTGGAATAGTTAACCAGGCAACAGAGCGCAGCTGATTTCAGCCTTGCTTAGGATCAATGGTGTGAAAATCCCCTGTGGGTCAACATGCTCTGCTCCTGTAATGTCATTAGCATTAAGGTCAAGCAAGGTCTGTTTGCCCCAGTGCCCTCTCGGGTGATTGTTTGTTGCATTCAGTTTGCATCATCCATGTTTGTTTGTGGACAACATATTCAAATATATTGTCAGAATCTTATCAAAGGAAATGCAACCTTATTATTTATACACCAGTATTTTTAATTTGATGTATTCCACTGTCTTTTGCTTCCATGTCTTCCTCCTTGGCCTTGCCACGGTGCAGGATACCATCTTGTTACACAGTTGAGTGTGAGTTGCATGGCTAACTAAAATGCCTGGAGCCAGACGAGCTCCAGCTCCCCCTGAACGAGGGAGGGGGAGCTGGGGGAAAGTTAAAAGGCCTGGTGCGGTTGAAGAAATCAGCTTGAACACAGAGCCAGACATCAATTTTCTGTTAAGAGACAACATTGATGACAATTAGGCACGGATAATGCTTCACTAAGCGTACCACTACAGGCTGTTGGCAAACATTTGCAACAGAGTGGCCTCACTGCTCAGCTAAGCAGCATCTCCATTCTTTGTTCTTTTAATAGCTTGATCAGATTGGATTCACTTTTTTAATCACTCAAGCTCCTTAGGATGCTACTCTGTTTTCAGCTTAAGTGACTGTGTCTTAAGTGGGATTCCGGTCATTTATGTTATTAGGTTTCAACCTTTTAAATTATTTGCTCTTGCAGTTAAACCTGATGCTGCCTGTGATCATAAACACTGGAGAGCTTAATTAAGATAAAGGATCTCTTGAATCCCATAATCCCAGAACAAATTTAGATTCCTGAAATGTTCAAAACTTTGACAATAGAAAGCTGTTGTATAACAAAAGAATGTTGGATTGTTGCTGAATGAATCCCTGTCTTGCCTTCACTATGCAATTATGGTTGAAACCAAATTGTTTGCAGTGAAGATGAACCCAAGAAGCTGCCTAGATAGCGTGTAATGTTTGTTTGAATAGCAGCACAGCATAAAACTTATGCTTGGAGAAACGTTAGACACGTTTCTGTCATTCAGGATTGAATATGCCTCATGTAAAGACGTCTCTTGTTTCTTCTCAGGGGCTTCAGTACCACCATTATGAGTTAGGAAAAAACTCAGATCCGAGTAAAGAAGAAAGTGAACAGTTCAAGAAAGCTCTGACTGTCCATCCAGTGGCTGACCCTGAACAGATGTACAGGCTGCACCGATACTTCACTGAGATTGAACTCCAGAAGACCTACGATGAGATTGCTAAGCTTCAGGTAAGCTGCTTTTCAAGTGCCACAAATCACCTATGGTTCAGTCAAAAATAAAAACCAGGCTTTTCTTTGCTTGCCTCTGGCAGGTCAGCTAGATCTTAAACACATCTTGTGTTTCCACAGGCAGAAATAAAGAACGTGAGTGTGGTTGCTTTTGATGGCAACCGGAGTTCCCAGTGGCCTGTGGGGATCAATCCACCGTTTGAACCAAAATCTCGGTTTGAAGTTCTGAAGTGGGAATACTTTACAGAGGAAGAGATTTATTCATGCATCGATGGCTCTCCAAAGTGTGAACTGCAGGGCATTGACCGCATGGATGTGGCCAATGTCATTGATGTAGCTTTGCTAGAGCTGAACAAGAAGTATAAGCCTGTCCTTCACCTGAAGAAGCAGCATCTGATTAACGGGTATAGACGCTTCGACCCCGTCAGGGGCATGGAGTACACCTTGGACCTTCAGCTGGAGGTGGTGAACCAGAAAGGTCACAGCCGTTCTATCACTAAGCGAGTTCATCTGGTGCGACCTTTGAGTCGGACTGAGATCATCCCCATGCCCTACGTCACTGAAGCTACCAGGATTCACATCATTATACCTCTTACTCTGCAGGACCGGAGCTCTGTGGATCATTTCCTGGGAGTCTATGCTTCAAACGCTTTTGAGACCAGTGAAAATGCCATTCTCACATTCTTATTTATTTATGACCCAGTAGAGGCACAGCAAGTCAACCAGAATGATATATTCGCCAGTGTGAAGGGTCAGATAAACACTTATGAACGTAAATACCCTGCAGTAAAAATCCCATGGATAAGTGTCAAGACAGAAACTCCATCCCAGATCAAATTCATGGACATCATCTCAAAGAAGCACCCAGTTGACTCGCTGTTCTTCCTGGCTAACATTAAAACAAATGTCAATTCAGAATTTCTGAACCGTTGCCGCATGAACTCCATAAACAACTGGCAGGTGTTCTTCCCTGTCCATTTCCAGGACTTCAACCCTGACGTGGCTTATCACAACCAGCCACATCCGGCTACAGTTGATCTGGTCAAGGACGCAGGCCATTTTGACCGCAGGTCATTTGAAGAAGCGTGTTTTTACAACTCGGACTACATGGCAACTCGAACGCGAATGGTGGCAGACGTCCAAGAGAATGAGGAGATTCTAGATACCCTGGACATCTTTGACATGTTCTTAAACTATTCGGCCCTGCACGTGTTCAGGGCAGTGGAGCCAGCATTGCACCAGCCGTACAGCTACCAAGCCTGCAACCCACGGCTAAGTGAAGACATCTATCACAGATGTGTTCAGAGCAACCTGGAAGGTCTCGGTTCGTGCTCCCAGCTTGCCATGCTTCTGTTTGAGCAAGAACAAGGAAACAGCACTTGAAACCAGAATTAAACTTCCATTATATTGAGGTTACAAACTGTGTTTGTTGCTCTAAAACCTTGATGATGCAAGCTAGCACAACTAAAGTCTGGAGAACTGAGGTGACATATTTAATGCTGCCTGACATTCTCTAGCAGTCTTTAGTTTGAGGTTGTAGCTAGCTTGGAAAAATGAATGCAGTACATTCCTAATGAAAACTTTCCTAAATGTTCACAGTGCATATGAGTTGCTAGAACCAAATCTTTTGCTACTGTGACGATTCTAAAAAGCTGCAATTTACAAGTTTTGATCACTTGTTGGGAGAAACTGCCAGCAGCAGAGCCTTGACGCAGTGCTGGTTCATCCAGCTGTTATGTGTTTGGTGTCCAGGGGACATAGGTGACCCAATGGTGTCGTCTCTCGTGTTCAGTTCAGATATTCAGTGGGATCAGAAGAATTAGCTGCAATACTTTCACATTTTAGAATGGCATTTGATTTAAAGGCACAATGAGTAGGATTGTATTTGTATGTGTATAGAATGGGTGTCTGTTTCAGCAGCTCTGCCTGTATTTTCTATTTTCTGTTCATTTTGCTGCGTTGGGGGCTTTTGTGTGCACCAACATTTATAAAACGCAGCAACCAGGTGCCAGATTGTAAGCACAGATCAAAGAAAAAGCCAAAAGAATGGTGGACACAGTGCCAAAAAAATGCAAATATAGTGTGGTGAAACACCATGCGGACAATGCTTGTACCAAAAACGTGACCCTGAGGTTTTGCTTTTACACGCTGGCGAGCACAGTAAACCTCATTGATACGGTGAGGAGAAGCTGACTGTGAATGTTAAAAAATCCTACTCATTGTCCATTTTTATTGTTAATTTCAAAGATATTGTAAGATGGGGCTTTAACGTGAAGTTCGAAAAGATAATCGGTATATTGCACCACAGGTTGTGTGCTCATTCACATTGAAGCATTGAGCTTTTGACACGTTCTGATTTACAAAGGCACATCTTTGTATATGTGCCTTGACACTGACTGTTGGGTGGGTAGGAGATAGTATCTTCCACTGTGGATAAAGCCTGTTACACAGCTGGGAGGAATGAATGGAGAGTCAGTTAACTCTTTTTTTTTTTTTTAAGGTGACAGCAGTGTGTATTTAAGCTTTTGATGTTGTAATAAAATGTACATTCAAGAGGCAAAGGGCAATCATGAATAATGGGGGGAAATAAATCACCTAGGTAAACGTCTGAAGTGATGGCCCATGTGAGTCCTCGTGAAAGCTGTACTTTAAAACTGAATATTTTTAAATCAAAAAACAATTTTTCCACAACAAGTTTAGCAGATAGTTTTTTTATACTCTAAAAAAGATGTCTAAATGTTCTAAAGTATTTTATAAATTATTGAATGATGTCATTGTCCTCCATTTCCTGGGCTTGGTTTTAGAAACGGCAGCTTTCTCCCAGTCTCAGTGCAGTCCAATGGGAGGCCTTTTCTACATTACTGAGTGGAGGTTGTGGATGTATCGGTACTGGACACCAGCAAGTTATTAGTATATTATAATGTGCAATATTACAGATAACACAACTGGCTATATGTCCAATGGAGGGGGACTTTCTATTTCAAAGACAATAGCCGCGTTCAGTACTTTTCCCACTTTAGTTCCGATATAGTTCCGAAATGTCGCGTTCACACCAAAAAGAGCCGGAACTAAAATTAGTTCATGAGAACCTTTTTACCCCCTTTTCCGTCCCTGCTAGAGAGCAGGGACTCTCATGCGGCTCTCTAGTGAGAAAAGAGCTATATTTCTGATTGGCTGGGCGGATTGCAAACCACGCCCCGTAAAACTCAAATAAAAGTGTTGTGAAGCCACCATTTTATTATCTTCGCATTAGCATTATTAGCATTAGCCCAGCGCAGAAACGCAGAGAGACTAACTTATGGCAACACAAAATAAAACATGGGAGCGGTGGAGATGAGGAGGTGTCGGCGTTCTGGCGATTTACTCGGAAGGCTTCAGTAGAAGCTGCTGGGAGTCCCAGCAGCTTCTACTGAAGCCAGTCCCCATTTTCGGGGACTTGGATTTTGGGCGGCAGTATACGCCGTGAAGTTGTTTGCGGCCTGCCAGTAAACCCAAAGCAGAAGAAGAAGTGACGTCAGCGGCTTCATTTGCCTAATCCACCCCCAGGGACTTATTCCGGTGTGAACGCGATCTGTACTTAGTTCATGAGGACTAAAGAGTTCTGATGAACTAAGTTCTCATGAACCTTTGTGGGAAAAGTACTGCGGTGTGAAAGCGCCTATTTGCTGCAAGTAAAGCAGTGTGTTTATCACAATACTGTTCATGACATTGCATAAACCATCTGGTGCTTTCTGTTCAATGATAAGTAAATACACTGTATTTTCTTTTGAAAAGACCTTTAATGTATTTTGCTGACACTAGACACTTTCCATCATCAAATTTGCTTTGAAATACATTAAGGCAAGTCAATTTTATTTAACTTTAATCGGATTCAAAGTATTTATTGGAAACACTACATCTGCAGTGGTGATCCTCAACAGTGTTTGCTGTATTTTCTGCCATGTGAACAAAGACCGCGGAGGTCATTTTTATAACGCATCTCTTTCTTTAGAGAGCAGAAGAGTATGACACTAATAATGTGCAGAAATGGAAACTGAATCTTCCAAAAAACCACTGTGAAAGACGGAGGGCTCGGATTACAATATGAAGTTATTGTGGTGATCTGGGTCGTCTCTGCCTTCTGTAAACGTGAGAAGCTTAAAATCAAGCGAGCGTGGCAGATTAATCACCCCGTGTTGTTAACACCGCCGCCATCGCTGAGCGAAGACTTAAGTGTTTTGTCCATAACTTATTTATCTGCCATTTCTCTATGACTTATGCAGATTCTGAATACTTCCGCACTACCAGAGGCTTCCACAGCATTCTCTGTACATTTATAAATATTTTATAGATTCTATTTTTAAGCTTATTGTAGCTTTATGTACACAGCAAATGATACTTTTATTATATTTGGTGAAAAATTAAACGTACTGTATTTTGAGCATTGAAAATCATTTGACCATGAAGATAATTTAAAATGTATGTTTTCCCACTTCAATCATGTAATTCATTCAAAGAAGCAGGCAAATACCTTTTTTATTTTTATTTCCATTGATGTTTGAACCTATAGGTTTACATTATTTTATGGATATGGGTACTAGTATAACCAAAGCGATACATTTTAATGAATGCTCATCACATTTAATTGTGTGCTGTAATTCCCAAATGAAATGTGAATTATTGTAATTTTTAAATAAAGAGTATTTGTATAACATTTCTTCTTTGTTGTTTTGTTTTTTACGATAAGATTTATTTTGCATTAAATCTACAGAATCCAGTTTGTCCTTTAGGTGTCAGCAGAAGAGCGCGTAACTGTCGGCAGGTGAAAGACCAGGACAGGCAGCTGAGGTGAGCAGCGTTACTGAACAACAACTGAAATATTTCTTCTAATACCCACTGGTAATAATGTCATCTCCATGTTCCCAGCGTGCGCTCAGTGGCTTGCAGTTAACATTCCTGCCCATGTCAGAGCCGAGGTATTCCTGATGTCTGGGCTGGGTAAAAACAGGGAAAACGTTGCATCCTTAATTACAGCTTTAGTTATTTCAAGGGTCTATGTGTACTACCCTGAGGCATGCTGTAAAACCACATAACTACAGAGCAGCTGGGACTTAATTGTAAGTCATTATTTTGTACTTCTTTTTACGTTAGATCCCAATACTTTCTCCTCCCACACTGAGACACAGTTGTTTCAAGTCCCCCTGCAAACTTGTACGAGATGTTCTTAGTTTTAACAACCCAGTTTCACCTGGATGGTATTTTGAGGAGCAGAATTAAGCGAAGTGCTCAATATATCACTTGTCCTAACTAGATAATGGCCCTTGTTGAAAGCCCCTATGAGTTGTTACCTATTGTCTACAAAATACCCACCTTTGGCAAGCCTTGAGTCTTCTTGTAGTCTATTTTTCTTTTAGCAACGTCATATAGTCAGTGGTGGAAAAGATTAACAATTTGTGGCAAAATGGGAACATGTGAAGAAAAAATAGACAAGTTTCAAATAAAAAGTGAGTTGGGCTCGGGATTTAGGAGGCACTGGTTTTACCAATCTAAACTTTAATAGTTATCGTATTTACCATATTTAACATTTATAAAATGTGTTCTAACAGAAAATAATCACAAGATCACACATCTGTACAAAATGTCAGCGTTTCTTGTCACTGCAGTGATGGTCAATTTCCTTGTCAGTCAGATATGGGATGGCATTCTTCCTCAGGAATTGCTGACAGCTGCTTGTGTCATCCTGCACTCAGACTGCCCTCTTTTCTCAGATGACCTCTTAGCTTAAAATAAAAGGGGCTGAAAAAGGAAAGACATAACAGCAGATCTCAAAATGTTAATATTGGTGGCTGCTCGGATCAAATTGATTTTTATGGGTAATATAATGAGCACATGTGACTGAATGACATGGAGCTATAAAACGGTAGGCCCAAAGAGCTGTGCATAAGGGAGCTGAGAGTAGAGCCCTGAGGAATCCCAGGAATGTGCGCTACTTGTTATCAAGCAGGGAAGTTGTCCCATCTGCTACAGTACAGACTTGCCGCCCATGCTCAGTCCTGTGGCACCTCTCTCAGACTGCTGTAAAATCAACTCTTTGTGATCAACCTCTTTTTTCTTAATGCTTTTGTATACAGAATGAATCGGGTTGTGTTTTACATAGCTCAGCATCTGGAGGATAGGAAAGCTTTCTACATGGACCCCAGGCTTGACCATTGAAACAAAACTGTTCAGTGATAATGCAGCCCAGTATTCATCGCAACACCCCCCCCCCTCCTCCTGTGTGACTCGTCTGAGGATAGCTACAATTATTGATGACAGAGGAGAAGATTGTTATGCATAGCCTGTACAGGATGCCATCAGAGACTGTGATTGGGAACCTTTTGAAAATGTCAAAGTGACACATGATTATGAATATTAAACGGCCATGTATAGCCCATGATTACTTGACAGGAGGAGGGGATTTGACAGATGGAGGACTGTGGAATCTCATTGTTAGCTAAAGTGGTGAATAGCAACGTTGTAGCAACCAAAACACGGATAGGATTAACAGAAAGATTATGTCTACATTTGTTAACATGATTTTCGGTGATGTTAAGTATTTTATACATTGCCAGACAATTGTTATGAATTACATACAGAGTGGATTGTCAAAGGCCTGTCTTTAAGCAGGCTTGATTTGTGCAGTTTAGGGTTATGCTGTAGTCATATGTAGCAACACAATTTGTTTACAAAGGGCAGCAAAACAGGATGAAATGTCTGTTTTGAAGCCAAAACTAATGCATGAACAGTTGCCATGAGGGAAACATGATCAACATCTCCTCCCAGACAAAAACAATTGTCTAGTTATTAGTAAGCACATCATTTCCTGTAATACAACACAATGTGAATTTTCAAATATAGAAGATGAATTACGACACACTAATAAAACAAAGCGTCTAATATTCTGTGGGTGAGTTAATAAAAAAAAGACTGCATGTCTTCCATTTCGTCATTTCTGAATGCTTCTTTCATTAAAGAGGAAAACAAAGCTAAACTAATACTTGCAAAAAATGATGCAAGTGTGCCTATTCTTATAAAAACACAAGTACTATCCGTAGTTAATTAGATCCAAAGCCGTTTTCTACTACAGGAACTTAACATAACTTAACATGTAGCTTCTGTCATTCTTTTAATGTTGTCAACCACTAGCCACTAATGCCATTGGGCTGGGGTGGCAGGGGCAATGTAGGGTCTGGTGAAGTGTAATACCACCTGTGTTAGGGCACACTGCACTGTTCAAGGGCCACACATTTGAACCAAATGTTTTCGAAGTAAATTGTCAATGCTGTATTTATTTCTAATAGAATGTTCTTATTTCCCATGGACCCCCATCTGACTAGCTCCTGGTCCCTGTGTGCCTCCTTATTTAAAACATTCTGATACCGAGAGTGATCAACCAAGCAGATGTGTCGTCACAGCACAACAAAAACTATTACAACAAACATAACAAAAGCCACTGCCGTTTCACAACTGCATGTATATTGAGCAGGACAACCAAAAAAATAAAAAAAGGTTGCAAGGTTAACAAAGACGTCCGGTTAAAGGAACCATTAAGGAGAAGAAGAGACGACACACAGTAGAACAGTGCTGACAAAAAATCAAACGGATGAAAAACTAAAATGTGGATCAAAGAGCTGGACCCCTTTCTCACCACCATCAACAGCAGTGCCCTGGAGCTAGCATGCATGTGCAACATAATCAATAATTTCTCAACTATTTCCATTGTTGTCTGTCCCACTTCTATGGTGAAGTTAGTATCACTGTTACAGTGTAATACGTATACATTTATAAATTGTAATGCGAGAAAGAAGGCTTAAACTTCCAGATTATATGAATCCAGATGTTACAGGTTGTTAAGTTCCTGCAGTGCATAAGGATAAGAGAGCAAGTTGACCTTCAATGATGCAGACAAACATTATTATGGATGAATAGATAAGTCTCTATTTTTATTTTTCATTCCCACTCGGCCATCTTGTGCTCTTTTGTGTCTTTGTCCCGCCCATTGAGGATTAAGCATCCCAGTAAGAATATTTCAGCTTTCCAGAGCAATTTTTTTAATTAAACTCTGAGCCGTCCTTACCCTACATTTAATCAATAAAAACGGCCACACTGCAATAAAACTCCCTACTTTCTTTCTAACTATTCCAATTTTACTTTTTCGCCCCACGCATCAGCTCAGCTCTATGTGCTCAGTCATGTGTGAAAAATGTTAAAGTGTACATGCAAACAAACAAACACACACACACACACACGCACGCACGCACGCACGCACACACACAGTCACACTGGGTCTGAACTGTAAATGGCTGCTACACTTTTACAGTGGTACTGGCTCACAAGCTGACGGAGATGACTCGGCAAAAAATAAAATTCTGTTTCTTATTGCTTATGTCAGCTTAAAGTTATGATGCTAACCAAAGTGGAGAGTGGATGGTGGGCAGAAATGATTTGAATAAGAAGAAGTAAAACCATGTCATAACTGAAAACATCATTCAACTCTCAATCAGGTTTTGAGTGTTGAAAAAAAGCATAAAAGGAAAAGATGTAGATAATAGTCACAATCCATACAGTCCATGTGTGTCAGCTGGACACATGTATTGATGTTTGGCAGTCTGACATATCTGCAGATCGTAAAGTGTACAGTAAATGCTACAATCGTGATCGTTATTGTTGTATAAAAGTCTTCTCTAAAATGTATAAATAACTCAAATTCATATTACATAAGTTATATATTAACTGAAGATAAACAACAACCATTGAAACAGAACTTTATAACTTTCTCCTTTTAAAGTTTTATGTACAGGTACAATGCTACTCTAACACCTTAACCACAGAGCAGACAGTTTATCAAAGATGCTGCTAGATCTTCTAAGCCAAGGTCATACAGTATAGCCTAAATAACCCCCCTTGTATCTCTGATGGATGTAGCATGAGTGAGATTACTGTAAGTATTCTCATCTTGTATACAATATAGAACATATACAGTAGATAATAGTATCTCTTTAAATAATTACATAATGTGTAACGACATGTCATGGTACAGAGTGTTTTCCATGAAGGAATAGATGGAGGAGAGGATACAAACAAAATAAATCTGAGCTTGATAAATAAATAATCGGAGTATAAACTGGATCAAGTTGACATGCGGTCCTCCTGTCGTTCTTTGTGATCATGTACCGAAAACCAGTCCTGAAAACACATGTTCGCGTGAAGCTGGACGAAGATGAGAGGGGTCCAGAGAGAAAAATGAAAAGCGGTGTCCAATTTGTGCCTAAATACTGTACGTACAAGTGCTTTGTTAGCAGCACGAGTTTGGTGTTCGACTTTGGCTGTAGCTTTTCACTGGTGACAGCAAAGGAGCGACGCAAACGTCAAGGCTCTGTAATTGATCTGAACACAGACAGCTTTTATCTTTTGGTGTCACCAGGACAGGGGACGTCGGTTGGCTCTAGCAGGCGAAGTCCTCAAACACCCCATGGTGCCCGGGGCGATGGTGGTGAGGGTGCGGATGGTGGTGGTTGGGGAGGACGGTGTTGGCGTACGCCCCCTCTGGGTGACTCCGTGTCATGTCATTGGGCTCCTGCTGAGGGCACAGCAAACACGTCAGCTTCAAAGAACATGAGTAACGTGACAATCTAAGACGAGAATGTACATTGAGAATAATCTATTGACAGCCATTCCAAACCCTGACAGTAGTGACATAAGTTCATCCTGCGGTAGATATCATGTCATATGTAATTTAAAGTGAAATATTTTGGGATCACTCCAGGCAGTTTTAAGAAGCAATAAGCAATAAATCCAGCTTAGCAAGAAGACTGGAAGCAGCCTGGTTCTGTCAACATTTTCAGAAGAGAAAGTACAAAATGAAGTATGTCATGTTTCATAATGCATCCAAAAAGTTGCAGGATGATATTAAAATGTTTATTTTCTAAGCTGTAACTTTTTGATAATTCAGTGAGATGTTGAGAGCAACACTTACAATTGGCCATGGAAGCAATGGAGAAACATATTTAGGTAAATAGTAGCTGAGAATAAATGACTTCTTATTCCTCTATTTTATTTTCAGGTATCAGAGCTGAATGTTTTTCTGTGAATTGACAATGAATTCTCCTATAGGCACTGGTGTTTTCTTCCCATAGTCCAACACTAATTGTATTTCTGCATCTCTACTGGAATATAAATGGTGACACACCAGGCAAACCTAATCGAAGCTGCAGATACTGAACAGCAACAGAATAAATGCTCCTTTGTTTTCCACTGGTTGGCTGGTTAGAAATGGAAAACCTGTTTTGGTTTATCATGTTGAATTGAGACACAGTGATGGTTTATAAGACAAGAGGTGTATTGTTCAGATTTAAGGAGGGTGAAGTTGTGCAACAACAAATCCAAGCTCCAGGGGAGGACACTCCGTGGTTAAGGCTAATTGGGAACAGAACATTAGACATCATTTTAAAATATTAATAATGATTGTCTTGAAGTTTCCTCATGCTGTTACAGTGCTGCAGGGGAAGTTGTGTACTGGGTAGAACAGCAGCTATTTGTTAGCGTACAGTGTGTGGTACCTTTGCTTTCATCTCCTCGAGGCCCACTGTTGCAACAGTGCTGGGCTGCTGCTTGCTCTTCTTCTGCTCTTTCTGCGGCCTCAGCAGACGTTGTAGCCGTTGCTTGATCACCTGGTTTTACCCAGCAGCGGGGAGGGCGAAAAGAGCAGAGATGAGAGGGGGAGAGGTGGCGAAGTGAGGAGTTCATTACTGTGATGTCTGCATTACAGCCCCTCGCTCTGATTTTGCTTTATGCCTACATGTGTGGCAGTCAGCAGGTAGCCGGCTGGAAGCTTAAAGGGGAGACAGCTGAGGACGGCGTTCATTTTATGATCTGGGTTAGTATGACGTCCTCGGCACAGACCTGAAAGGAAATTACTTTCGGCAGCCTGGAAATCAAATAAAACTCCTCACATGCATAACAAATGATGCTAGTCTGATTGATTTTCTGATGCTCAGGATTAACAGTGATATGTACCCCGCACAAACACATTTTTCACAAATGTAGTCTTTTCTCTAACAGGTATAACGGTCCGTAACACATCTCTTGCTGGACAAAAAATTATATGTATCAGATTAGTTCTGATCTCACATTGTGATTGGCTGGTGTGTGTTTGCAGGCACTATACCTCATAGACATAATCCAGTATTTCTAGGATTGACAGGATGCTGGCTCCAATGAATAAGCCCATCTGTCCACCAATGTCCCCTGAAAAGAAACAGCCATAGGAAGCAACAAATGTTAAAGCAGTTCATGTTTGTTACTCACACAAATATGTGCAGCTACTGTAAAGACACATTTCACTCAGCATCTACAATTCACTTATTATATTCTGAGAAGAGATAATAAAGTGACAGAAATCTCACCTAATAAACCCGCAACATCGTAGGCTTTCTTTTGCTCAATTGTTTCATAGTTCAGAGCTTCAAAGAAGATATCTAAGACCAAGAAGTTGTCTCTGAAAAAGAACAAGAGGAGGGCGGGTGTAAAACGCAGTGAAATACAATTGCACTGTTTTTAAATTCACTACAAATCTAACATCATTTGAGAAGTACCACTCCCAGTCATCTTTACGCTCACTGTAAATTGTTATGATGGGACTGTCAGGCCTACAGCGCTCTACACAGATCTACCCAGAGATTGTGAGATAATGAGGTGTTTCAGGGTTTAACTGAGACGAGCAGAACGAGCGCAGACAGCTCATTCATCGACACGTCTCTGATGTCTCCGGATTTAGAAAGTCTGCTCACATTAAGTGTTCCGAGCTCTTTAGTTTAAGCATGTTGACTTTCTACCACTTTCTTGTCTATTAATCACTGAGAGGAATTACAGTATAAGCACATTGTAAATGCATTAGGTTGATTATTATCTGAATATTAGTGATGTTCATTGTTGTAGAACAGGATTAAAAAGTCAAATCCCTGCCTGTTTGACAAATGAATCCGAGCAAATTGCCCCATTTACTAACCTCAGTGATAGAAAGTGATTAAGTACATTTACTCAAGTATTGTACTGAAGTCCTATTTTTGACATATTTGTACTTTACTCAAGTATTTCCATTTCGTGTTACTTTATACTTCTACTCCACTACATTTTAGAGGCAAATATTGTCCTTTTTACTCCACTACATTTATTTAACACTCACAGTTACTTATATAAAACACATGATATGCTGATATTGTATAATGCAGTATAGTAGTACTGGTCTACACGTATCTTAATTTGCTCCACATTGGCCAACTACATGTATAAAAGCATTATAACCAAAATAATCTCATACTGTGAGAACATCGATTCTGCATACTATTCTACACTTTCTGAGTACTTTTACTTTTGATACTTGATTTAGCTAATAATAACTCTGTACTTGTGCTTATTCTGAAAAGGGCCATCGTGCAACATGAGTACTTTTGATGCTTATTTATAGTTTTACATTTTGAAATCACTCACTTGGAGTGGATTACTTAAAGACCATAGTGTATGTACTTTTACTTAAGTAAAGGATCTGAGTACTTCTAACGCTGACTTGCTGAAGCTGCTACAAAAGTAACTACAGACATCAATCATCTGTGCTGACCAGATTCTACAATATTGCGATGGAAGTGTTTTTAAAAAAAAAATGCGAATATATACAAGCACAATGTCAAATAATTCTGTGTAAAATGTTCAATGGGGATTGAATTGAAGATTGGACCTCCTTTGACATTTGGACTGTTTCTACAGTAGTTTGGTTTTGTGTGTAGTGCTAAAAACATGAAAGTAATGAAACTATCTTAATAACATTTGCAGTTTGATGATTTAGAAAAAAAGAATGGCTAATCTAATCTAATGCGAGTACTGGGACAAAACCCTTCTTGATTGTATCCCTTTAATGGAGTATCTATTACATTAGAAATTTTTGTGTGGCAGTCTGACCATGGAGAGTTCAGATTACATGTGTTGTTTAATTTAAAGTAGAGCATCAATTCACCCAAAGTCAAAACATAAACTGATGCTTGTACTGTAAACATGTAATCGACTTTTGTTCATATTTATGGATGGGTTTCTGTTATCACACACCGGAGGTCATAGTTTATGGCCCATTTTATGAGGCAGCACATCACTGCCCGTACGAGAGTTTAGTCTGGTACCTGATGTAGTCCTCTGACTTGTCGTATTTCCTGGAGAGATAGCGAGCAGAGCCTTTGCTGGGGATTTTCACCATGGAGAGCTCTTTACCGTAGCGCGTGAGATTACAAGGCGTCTCGCATGGACAGGTATCCCCAGTGTTCTTCTGTAGCTGTGCTGCAACACAATGGAAACAGTTTAACAGCTAAAGACTGGATCAGTTAAGGTGACCATTTGTTGGCCTTCTACCAGAGAAACATACAGGATACTTCAAAGAATCAAACACTTGCTGCAACAAATGAAAAAGTAGAATGGAAAGGGAATGTGTCCTATAAGAATACTAATACTTTTTTAGTACTTGGGTGCAGCAGAACAGGCTGTAAACACAACATTTGCACACTATTATCACCCCATAAAGAAGTAATGGCTATAGTAAAATGTGCAATGCTGTAGCTGTGTTTATGGCCACTTGGCAAGTTTAAGACTGATTTTCACTTTTCATTTTCACTGTTTTCTATGTGGTTATTTACGTGCTGAATTCTATGTTTACCATCTAGCTTAATTTGTCTGTGTGTTATTGATGCCAGACTGGTAGAATACAATGCGTTTATACCCAATACTACATCACTAAAAACAGCAATGTTCTACAGGTGTAAACAAGGCTGAAGATAGCGGTGAGTCAACCAAACAGTAAGATCAAAACAACTAGCTAAAAGATGCTAAAATGCTCCGTAGTGCATCGGGATAATTATTTGTGGGTTTGTCACTATGAGCGACACATATCATTATATTGTATAATATTGGTTGGTGTAACTTTAAAGTTTCAAATTGAAATACTTTTTATACTTTTCTTATTGGTTTGCAGGCGTCCGTGTAACAACACTTAATTCACAGTTCCAGTCAACAGTTTATCCACCACGGACATTAGACAGCAGGTAACCATAGCAACAGTTTTTATGAGACATGTAAAGCTACCTGACAAATATAATTGTGTGCTGATGGACAACATTTTCTATATCTCAGCTGATAGAGATAATTAGGCTTTTTCTCCAATACTTCACAAAGTACAGATAGGAGGGTTTATAGAGGCTAAAATGTGTATTTTTATCGAAAAAGGAGCAGTCAGAGCTCATTATCATTTAATTGTATTACTTCATATGCTCAGAAAATTACTAGCAGTTAATGTTTCTCCCTGATGTATAGGTGATTTTGAGGGTGAACAAATTCATTACAGCCTTTGAATGGAGAATCAACAGTTTGCAGAAAATCATTTAGCGGATAGAATGTGCACAAAATCAGCTTTTAAAGGCTTCTCCAGCAGTGGTCTCTAACGTAGTAGAAACAGATAACATAAGATTAACAGACCAATATCATTTTGGATAGAAAAATGATTTGTTACTCTAACAATATTATTTCAGACAATTACTTTGTCAAAAGTGTTAACGGCAATATAATTACGACATTTGTTTTGAGAACGAATGATGACGATGCCAAATGCATACGTAGACTTACACCCAATTAACTTGGAGGCAGGAATTGCTCACACGTTTACACATCCATATTCAAAACCCTAACTCTGAAACAACAGTGAGTACACAGGGGAGTAAATAGCTTTTCCAAATCTCTTTTCAAATTCTAAATGCATTCAGTCCAGACAAAGGCGGGAGAGGGAGCACTGAAAGCAGTAATTACAAATTGATGATTTATGTATTTTATAACTCTAACAATAAGGTCATGTGTATGCAGAAGCACGCTGGCATATTATCATTGTCTGGTATAGGAACAAAACACCTTACAATATAAATATATAAATGATATTCTAATTTATTACCTTTCATGGGGGGTGAATGTATTCACGCTAGTCGATTCAGGAAAATGACCCACATGAATATGGTCCTCTCTTGTGAGATATATCTAAGATTTCATTCAACCATATTCTAAATAGGTTTCTGACTCACCAAAGAGAGACATAATTACATTTCTGGCTTATTTAGCTGGGAAATGATAATTGTGACCAATTTTTTTTACTGCAGCCGCGACGCCTTTGAAACCAAGGCACCTTTGTTCAGTCACGATGTGAGGTGGAGGAGAGAGAGGCCGGAGTCAAAGCTAAAGGATGGTGGTGGG
>NW_011333360.1:146687-152321 GCF_000735185.1 Notothenia coriiceps | reverse complement strand
GGGGGGGGGGGGGGGTGCAGATATACAGGAATGGAGAGTGGGTTTAATATTAACAGTCCAACAATGGAGGCAACACGGCCATCAAGCTCTAAAGTGACTAAATCACAATGGGGAAAAGTAATTTCGAAATATAAAGTCTACCTCTAGGTATTTGTATTACAGGAAAAAAAAAAGTCCTTATCATATTTACTGAGTGTGTTTCCATTTCCCTTTGGGGGAATCTATTGTAATGAGAAAAGAAATGAAGGAAGATTGTTTCTTACCGAGTGCTTTGTCAACACAGTTGATTTTACTGGGAGGGCAGATATCAGCAGTTCCTGGAAAGGAGAACAGAAAATGAGTCTGATCAATCAGAAACAAAATGATCAGTGACCCGCGTCCGCAGCCATGAGGAGCCTCAAATGTGAACATTGCTCTGCAGCTTATTAGTCATCTTCAAATGAGGCCAGGCAGGGTGACTATTGGACGTCCGTCCTTTATTGCAATAGAGAAATGGAGCATGCTGGCTTCACACATAACGCATTTTTACAAAGTCTTTAAAAATCAATCAATGAGTCATTACCGCGCAGACAAGCACACTTTCGAGGCCATTAATGGCAGGTATTCATCGGCAGCACAATTAATTGGCAGAGGTGTGTTTGTCTGTTGGTAAAATGTTCACGTGGTTAATGTCTTGTGGAAGTCTCTGTTCCAATCAATAACAAAATGTTAATTAAACAGTGAAATAATGTCTGATGATCTAAGGAGGGATCAACAGAACACAGTTTGATTGTTTCTGTCATAGCTATAGCCTGCAATGATGTGACACCAACTAAACCGTCATTAAAGATGATTGATTGAAGAAAATAAACAACTTTAAATCATCTTGTGAATTATATTTTCTAGACATTTTGAGAGTGGAGGCATAAGATGAGTGCTATCTCTGCATGCTGTCCACACACTTAGAACAAGAACAACTTAAAAGCCTTTTTTTTGGTGGTCACCCAAATATAGATATAGGACGAAATGCTGAAATATTCATCTTAAACCCCAAAATCCAGGAAAACACAGTTTTGCTTCTATGCCTCGCAGTACAGAAGTAATGAGCAAAAATAGAAAATGCTTTAAAAATAGCCACCTCAAAAACCTTTTTTTTGAATGTATGAAGTGTTTTTTATGATATCCAGCTAACAAACAAAGCTGCATACATATGCCACCAGAAAAACAATCTATCGGCCACAGCAAGAACGACCTGAATACAACACAAACTGCTATTTAATTCAGTGTCTCAACCACAAACCCCCGACAACACAATTAAACTCGTACAAAAGACTGGAAAAACCAGAAGCAGCAGGCTGTAAACAAATGTGGGATTATGTAAACACATGCTGATAACAATTTGCTGGCATGTTAAGTAGAGTGCAAACAGCTGCTGGATTATGTAAGTGTGTATGAGAAAGAAATGGATAACAAACATTTGTGTTGTTATCCCTCAAGAAAAGTGAATACAAATTTGATCAAACACTAAACTGTAGCATCACACTGTACTTCGCACTGCTGGATAATAAAGAAATTGGAAGATTAAATTGTGTTTAACACAGCGCGGTGCGTATCAATGATACAGTAGCTACTGTGTTATCACATGGGGTAGTAAAAAGATTTTCAATCACGAGCTGGCCTCGTGCTCCTTTGGCTTACTTTATAAAGAAATCTCAGCACTTAATGTGCAACAATACATTTGATTCACTATTGATAAGTGCAGGGAAATAATGGGAGCTTCCAGCAACCTAACAGAGGCCTGTTCTGAAGCCAAACTGGGCAAATGGCCAAGAAAAGCTCCCACATTTATTTTATCTGATATAATAAATATCATATCTGATGTCATACATCATCACGGAGCAAAGTAGTTCTGCTGCTCTGTGAACAGACCTCTATATCTATTCATTCAAAACGTTCCCACTCAATAGTCCTTTTTCTGACTTGCGATTGATTGGTGAGATGGTAGGCTTTTCAAAAGGTTATGATCTTAAACCATGGGCATGATGGGTTTGCAGGTGTGAAGGACAATAAATAGTGCAGTAACAGTTTGATATAGGAGCCATCTTAGCTGGTTTCCCCCAAATCCTGAGCTCATAGCTTATTAAAACACAATCACGATCTTGTAGCGCGGTCGGTACTGTCACCTGCAGAGCACGCAAACTGATTAGCAACGTGTCAGCTTCACAGCCTGTCCAGATCTAATGATTAGTGGCTCAAACTATCACTTTAGTGCGGCCATTAAAGCCTGACAGTGGACGTTTGAAATGTCTGACTGATATGTAAATGTGTAACCACAGCGTTTATATTCCACAGCCTAGCAAATGTCATTTGCACGGGGGGAATGTAACAGACTCCTGCGTACATTAGCGAGTTTCCTGCCTTAACTTCCAATGAGACCACCTCAAACATTCACTTACAGCATCATAACACATCAGCCGACAACATTCTGCCTTCAGTGACTCAGCTCTTTGACTTCATGCAGCAAGGCCAGGATGACGCACATGCTGAGTAAGTCCAAACGTCTTATTCTGTGTTCAAATCACCTCTGCAACGTATCCCCGAGCTGAACACAGAAACTGTGTAAATGGCGGAAGTAGAGTGACCATCATCTTACCTGACCCAAACAACGCTGTGCTGAATCTGAGTCTGTTTGATCATCATTCTGCTCAGCTCATTGCATCACTGCCGATGTATCTCTGAGACGTTATGTTTGGATTGATTTTTTAAGTTTGGTCCTGTGTTGCATTGAGTCATTTTCTGGGCATATTCAATCTGGATTTAAAGGAGATTGTCAATGTATGCAATCTTATATCTTGGGTTACTTTTTATAATTCTACATAGAAGAGGACAGAGGAGGGCGCGTAGAAAATGTGTTCTTTATCTAAGTGTGTCCTCGTAATGACAGCCAAAATAGGAAAACACACCGTGTGAATCATGAAACATTACTTCTGTGCCACATCTTCGTAATCAGGAGAGGCAATCTCTCATTGTGTAAATCAATGCTAAATTAATCTCATTCAAAGGCAGGGGTTCTCAAAGCTGTTTGCACCAGCGGGAACTTAAGACGAGAACCAACCAGGAATGATAGAAAATAATCAATCAAACTAATGAATGAGTGCCACAGGAGAACACTCCCCTAACAGCTGGGATGTATGAACAAATAGATGCAAAAGTCTTGGAGAGTATCCTGTAGTCTGAAGAGTTACTGTCCAGAGAGCGGCTGCTGAAGAGCATTCCACTCCAGATATCTAGCACCGAGGTCAGGCATGTGGCAGCCCAAATGATGTCTGTGCTGGAATTAGTGAAGTGTGCTAAACTGGGCTGGCTGTTATCTAATCACGCTAGACCAAACCATTCTAAAAACAGAGGGTAATACTTGAAAACACTCATTCCTTTCAGGGTTTTATAATTTCCCAATGAGTCACTTCTTACTGTATATGCCGTGTGATGACATTGAATTTGAAACATATAATACCACAGAACATGAAGAATATTAGTGTGTTTTTCAGTTACAAACATTTTGTTCTTTGTTCAGTTATCAGTTTCTTTTTAATTCTCAGTCACTGTTGTATACCAACTTATGTCGCTAAGTAAATTAAATGCAGTATTGTACTTAAGTGTAACTTCGAGGTACTTATACTTTACTTGAGTATACAACAATTCAAAAGCTAACTATTCTAATTCTTACTTTGGTATGTTTATTTTACAATATTATTTCTAAGTTATTTTAAGAATACAAAATAATTGCATAAACAACACAAGGGTTTATAAAAATATTTAAGTATTATTAGTTGATTAATCAAGATAATTAATTTCCATCCATAAACAAAACCAAATTATTTAATAGTTTATTTTAAATTATTTTGAGTTTTTTTAAATTATTTTTGATATTCTGCATTGGATACTTTCGTGTTATTTGCTTTAATTACAATTAGTTGATTGTGCTAATAATTGTTACTTAAGTAACATTTCCAGTGCAGGCGTTTTACTTGTAACACAGTATTACTACAGTACTTTGACTTAAGTAAATTATCTTAATACTTCTTCTACCACTGATAACTTCACATTAATATGACAGCATGAATGTGTGCATTAGTGATTTATGTGCACATATAATGATTTTCTCCACATGCTAGCTGCTGGGCTCTGTATAGATGTGAGGTTGGGGGTCTTACCGGGCATGTGCACCATCCTGCAGCCGCACACGCGCAGCACCTCGTTGGTCTCGCAAAGCAGGCGGCAGGCGCTGATGCTGTACGTGTCGTATCCCGGGAACTTCTCTTTGCTGGTGGAGCGGCAGTTCCCCCAGGGTTGGGGCAGGTAGGTCAGCTAAGCACACACAGATTTATTAGACCCCAAACTGAATGACCAGGGGCCAATGGTTGCATAAGGAGTCATTTTGTGGGGAGAGGGAAGCAGGGGGCTGTGATGAAGACAACCTACCCTCTGCTCCTGACATGAAACAAAGGTCTGGAAGCCCGGAGAGACGCCAAAGCCCAGCTGGTGGATGTAGGGGGGCTCGTCCTGACTGTGGATCTGGACCCGGATGCCGGCCTCCAGGGACGTCTCGTCTTTAGGATGAAACAAACAGGAGCACGGAGAATTCAGACGGCGGCCTCATCTGACAGCTTGGACTCCATTTGACACTAACAGCAAACCATATTTGAAAATGCAGGACGGTAGGGATTACTATCATGTGACAACTATGCAAACACACATCTGATGTAGTGTATTGTGTTCAGGAACTTCCTCTTACAAATCACATTTTCCAGGTTGCAGAAATGCAATCAAAAAATGCATTATTTACGGTGCGTGACCCGGGAAATTGAATGCAGGTTATTTTAAAGCCCAGCAGAGCTATCTCATGCCGTAGCATATGATGGGATTACACCGGACAAATAGTTTTGTGGCTTACTTGTTTCTCTCCAGATGGGCAGATACTCATCCTGCTGGATATCCAACATGATCTCCAACCCATTTCCCATTCCACCCTGCTTGCTTTTCCTGGATGTCGTCCTGTTGCCATTAAAAGTGTAGCATTTCCCATATCTGGTGTACACCTGGAAGAGAATAGATTTCCGTCATGAACATCACCTTAAACATGACAAAGTCCACATGCTGACAAGATCAACCTATGACGAATTGCAATGAAGGCCCCGATGTGGAAGAAAAAAAAAATATATATGCGAGTGTCTGCTTGAGCAAATGACTCAATATTACCAACAAACCTCCGGTTGCAGTCTGCCGGCTCGGTCCCTCATGGACTTTGATAAGCTGTCTTTGAATGAATTCCAAACACCCACCACACATACCCCACACACTGCTGCTCAATTGTACTGCTATCCCACTGAAATATCAAATGACATAAGAGATTCTTTAATCTTCCTTCAAAAGAAAACAAAAGATAATAAGAGAAAGGCCTCACGTCGCCCCCCATCAGAGGAGCTGTCTCTGTGGGGAGAACATCATCTCTTTGCTTATGCTCCTCATCTAAACTGCTGCACTGCAGAACATGCACATCTTACAGATCATTTATCCGCTATCTCCTGTGAGTTTATAAATGGGAACAAAAGGATACTGTAGATCCAGAATTAAAATAAAAAAAACAGGGGGGGG
>NW_011333360.1:118527-146671 GCF_000735185.1 Notothenia coriiceps | reverse complement strand
TTGCGATGTAAGCAGACAGTTACTAAAATAATATCCAAGGGATGCATGCAGAGCTGTCATTGGCTGAGATAAGTCCGGCTGTGCGTCACGCCTCCACTGTTCCCGGAAATACATCCGTGGAGGAGCCGTGCAGGATGCATCAGTGTCTCCTCGGTTAGAGCTCCTCCAGAGAACCTCCTCGATGCTCGATGCTCGGTCCTCGAAGTGCATTCAGAGAAATGAGATGTCCTTCAAAATGGCTTGCTGAAATTCATTTCCGGGTCACTACCGGAGGACCGAGGAGTCGAGGAGGGGAAATTTGAGTATTGAGAAACCTCTTCTGTGTTTAAGTGCTCCCCCTCCTTGTTTTCTGTCTCCCTGGCTCCGCCTCTGCCCAGGTGCACCTGGTCTGCCCCTGGCTCCGCCTCTGCCCAGGTGTTCCTAATTCCACTCAGCCATGTATATATATAAGGAGAAGCTGGAGGAGAAGGATGTCTCGCCTATCCTAACGCTGGGAGACACTCTCCTCAGAATACCTCTTTGCCATTTTGAGCTGTAGGCCATATTTTTGCAGATGTGTTTATGTTTAGCCTGGAGGACTTGTTAGTCCAGTTTTCGCGGCTTTATTTTGTTTCCCATAGGGTTTATATTTGATTTCTGGTTAGGGGGGGGGAGCTCTGGGTCCTACGGTACGTGGTGTGGCTGGCTCAGGTTCCCTCCTTCTGTTTGTTCGTTTTGGCCGTCCTCCAGACCTCTTTTTGTTTCCCGTTTCGCTTGTGTGAGCAAACGGCTGATTATCAATAAATGCTCGTTACCAGGTACCGGTTATTGCGTGTATTCTTTCATGTTGCATGAGCAACTACCGCATAGTAGAGGTTGGGGCCGTAACAACATGTCCAATACACTGTGAAATGCACTTTGCACTTCAATGGAGTAATAAAAAGTTTAAATGGGCTTTTTCTTTGTTGATTGAGCAGATTCAATTGTGTAGTTATGGTAAAATCCCAGTTAACTAGTCAAATTTACAATATATTATCATATTATTTACATTTTTATATTTACAGTAAATTACTGGCTACTGTGTTGCATTACTTCTACAGTAAAAGTGTGAAAATACAGGTAATTACTGTAATTGATGTACAGCAAGGTACCATAATACCACAGCTCTGTACTGCTATATCACAGTAATTCAATGGGCATGGAAACTGTAAAGTCACAGTATTTAGTTGTACTTTTATTCTAATTTACTGTAAAATATCTACAGTAAATTACTGTGAAATATTTACAGTCAATTACTGTGAAATATTTACAGTCAATTACTGTGAAATACATGCAACTAGTAACCAGTAATTTACTATAATTGTACAGCCAAACATTTTACAGTGTAGAATAGAATAATAACACTGAACACTGCTTCCCCATATTTCGTCTATTAGAGATGAATCATCTGGAAACCATGAATCTCTTTACAAAATGTTATGCTCAGATATTTCAGTCTGGATCTCAAATTGATCGACTGACAATTTAAGGATTCATAATTTGTCCTTTTAAGGATGTGGCATTGGATCTTTACATGCATTAACCTTTTATGTCTCACATTGTTGCACATCAGTTGTTGAGGTAACAGTACTGTCATTATAAAGATGGCCTGACCACTATGTGTGGTTGAACGTAACATTTATGTTGGTCTTTGTCTCTATTCTTGTGACAGTGAGAAATGTGTTTCAGTAGTTGTTCACAACAATCATCTCGACCTCCACCACGGACTCACTAAGGATTTGGCTGTAAATAAAAACAAACAGCTTCAGTGTGGGTAAACTCGAAGCAGACCAAATGCACATTGACAGTCAGGGCTGTAACCACAGGGAGCCTTCCAATATGTTGAGGCCCTATCACAGGCAAGTTCTTTAGCTGACAGTCAGAGCCCGGGCTACAGCCTGGGACTGTCAGACTGTGGGGTAAGCAGAACCCAACATCAACTCTCTAATCCACACTGAGCTGCGCTGCCTCTGATGCAGGATATCAAAAGTGCCTGTTATATTCAAAGAACATTAACATTTAAAAGTGATGCAGCTATGTCATTAACTTCTAAAGGTGTCTGAACCAAATGCAATAACCTTGTTAGCAAGGTGTGAAATTGATCTTTGGAAAAATGTTTTATGAAACCTCTGAATGGTCATTAAACTGCTTACATATATTACAAACATCAAAGTAGTGATGGATTAATATAGAAAAAAAGCTTAAGAAATGTTTTAAACATTTGCCCGCATGCTTGTCCTTGAAGTTTGAGAGCCTGCGATGCTTCCTGGAGTCCTGTGGTCTCATGATTCCCATTTGGCAGAACGAGAGTCCACATGCCAAACATCTGGGCAGGTGGCATCCGGCCACTCTGTTAATAGCAGGCCAGATACCGGGCCAGTCTTTGATGTGCAGACAGGGATTACAGTTGTCCTCTGCTCTCACTCTTCATAACATGGTATTAAAGTGGCATCGAATCATCTTTAATCTTTATCGACCTCCATTGGCGAACAGAAGAGTTGCAACAACAGAGAAAGATGAGCCTCGGGCTGAACTAACTTGCGAGATATCCAACAGAATGTCTATAGTGAAGAAGTGATATGCAAAATATTGAAATAGTAACACTGTAGAGCAATAATAGTGCTTTGTTTGCGAGGGAGTGTAGTTTTGATAACTGAAATGTGATGCCGGTCGGTTGCTCATTTGTACGGTGATGCAGCAATGGTGTGTGTGTGTGTGTGTGTGTGTGTGTGTGTGTGGGTGGGTGGTGGACTGGGCCAGAAGCGTTTTTCAAGAATATAATAAACACAAGACACTGAGTTTTTAATGCCAGAATTGTCACCACCTGAATTGTAGTTTATGAAATGAATCATTTGTCCCTTGCAGATATACTGTGCAGTAATATGTGATTTTTCTCTCACTGTGACTTTGATCAGATTCTGTCAAGGACAGGATCAGCGGTTTGAGGATTTCAACTCCTGTTCGATCTGCCGGTCCTTTGTTCCGTTCTGCATTATCTCCTTGTTCTAACTCAGTCAGTCGAGAGGACTGTGATTAGAGGCCAAATTAAACCGAGCGTGTTTAGGTGTGCTCTCTAAACCTCTGTGTCTGCCAAACTTCCTTGGGCTCTGGCTTTAGATCCAGCTCAGTCTAATAGACTGTGAGATCTGCTTTTGACTGAAAATACGCTTTTTCGCCTGAGCAAAAACTCTAATCTGACCTGTTTACTTGGATGATTTATATAGCATGAAAAACACGAATCCCTATGCTGAGAAATGTGACACGGTCGAGAGGCAAATATCGTTTCACTGTTGCACTCACTAAAAGGGGAAGGTTTGGAAAAGTGAGTCAGTTAGTGGGTAAGTAAGTGCACTTATTGCACCATCTTGTGAATAAAGCAAGTGTTGCATGTCATTAGCAGTCCCAGGACATCACACATGTTACACTGGGGTATAGAAGGGGGAAAAACATGTATTTATGATTAACTCATGCAGCAGCTGCATTTTATGGAAACACTGGCAATCATAAGCATGTATATATGTTTATGCATTTCCTCAGTTATGAATAACTTGTCAGAAAATGACAAGAGCTTGCAGCTGATATTTCTTTGCATCTCATATTGCTGAAGGGACGTCATATTTTATATTGATGATTCATGTCAAGAGATAGTAGATCCTGCTTTTCCTCTTCGGCAGTTTCATCAACCCTAACATGTGGCTCCAATCCAACAGATATCATTTCCCCAGAGTTCCCAGGAAAGGAAAACAACCAAGCAGGTGTCTTGGTTATGATGAATACTAAATAAAAGTTTGGCCAGGGAACTGTGACAACGTTTCTTCAGAGGCAGTCGGGTGGGAGTGTTTGTGTTTTGGAGTGGGTGCCAGAGTCTGAGGGAAGCAGAAAGTGTTGCGAGATTGAGAGCTTAGGAAATGAAATACCGTGTTAATGACAGAGGTACCTTAATTAAACCTGAATATCTAAATGACTGCAGAAAAACAGAGTCGACAGTTAGACAAATGCCTAAGGCGGGACTGTTGGCTGATGCAGTGCCCAGGGCAGATTTCTCTTGGCTGTATCGCTGTCCACCATGCATAATGACTGATCAGAACTGTGGGCAGAATGAGGTGAAGTGGAAAAGTGAAGCATATTCTCGGCGCATGTATCTCGGGCAGTATGCTCCTTTGCTATCTTGAGAGCCCTATTAGCTCATACATTCAGCATGACAGTACTGTACTCGTTTCTCTTCTGAGCCATGACCTCGAGCACTGGAGTGGAATAAATATCCAGAAATTGTTCCTAAACCACTGTAGGCCAAAAAAATAACTATAGCTTATCCGGAGGCCATGTAAGGGTTTGACATGAAGGATCCCGAATGACTCAGAAGAACCAGAGTTCATCAGAACCCTTTGAACATGCCAGGGATTATACATGTATGTGGTGAAAGCAGCTTTTGAGCTATTATCTAGAGGATTAAAGGCACTTTTAAATAAAAATCCCAATCCAGGTTGACTCTTTTAATGTAGATAAATGGATAATGACAACTACAGTTCCATCTGGAGCATAATTCATAGGCGTTCTTTTCGACTCTTAGGGTCATGAGTTATTACCATTTTGGTTGGAACAGGCACAAGCCCTCGCTGCAGGAAATGATTCATCTCAATTACACATAAAGACTGATTAGGGACCTGCCTCACTGGGGTGATACAGATGAATTATCCCCATTATGACAGTGGTTTCTAATCACATTTATAAAACAGCACCTTTATGGGCTCCATGGCAATGATGTTAGTGCAGACTGTGCTCAAAGGAAGCTTTCACATCTCTGAGTGCTGGATGTAGTGAACTATTCTATTTTTGAGTTGCTGTATTGTGCTGGAGAGCCTTTCCATTTTCAAGAGCATCTCTCACTGCTCCATTAGCTGAGTATGCTCGGATATGCGGGGTATGGCAGCATGGGGGGAGGGTGGGGGACATGGGAACAAAATGGGAATACTAACATTTGAAGAGAGAGAGGGTTTGCTGAGTGCACTGTTCTGACTTTGGTGCTCCACTTATTTTTGATGCTCCGTCAGAGGAAACCAGAAAGGCAGGAAAGGCAAAGAAGAGATGAGTCAGAACTCCTCCACTAATGACTGAAACAAGCCCTCAGGTTTATGTTAGAGTCCATCGTTTTAATGTATGCTATTTAGTCCAACCGGAGAGAAAAATGTATGACACACTACTTAAAGTGAAGTCAGTCAAATGTAGCCGCTTGTAGTGTAAACCCACCTCTGTGTTTGATCATGAACACTGCTGGTCGTTGCCGAATTAAATCAGGAAAGGTTACATTTGCTTTCCTTCATATTAATAAAAAGGTCTGCTGGGAAAACTCATTATATCCAGCCTTCATTTACATTTCTTATGACACTTTGTGGAAATTACCACATTTATTAAACATGTAATTCTGGCCAAACGGCTACCATGATGACAGCAGTCTGATTACACAGTATTTACCTCACTTGAACGACTGTATTAAACACTAAAATCTCGGCACTTGGCTGTGTAATGAGGGTCGGAATTGATACGCGATAACTGTAATGTTTTGAATAGCAATCCACAGCTGCATTCCCAGGGCCGACATTGAGAGGGAGGTTAACGGTGCAAAACTTGTGTGCCTCACATTCCAGTCTGCACTATTTAGGATTCATGTCTGAGTCTCTGTTTAGCCAAAAAGGGGTTAGATGGGGTCGTTAGGGATGCTATGATGTTTGTTAGATTGGTATTTACTCCCTACTGTTGCACAGATCTCAAAGCGCTGACCCAGGGTAAAAGTAATCTGCCCGGAATTTGACTGAGGATTATTCATGAATTATGCAGCATGAGAAAGAGAACGATTTAGCAATGACTTCTTATCACATCTTGTCAGTTTTTAAGACATGTGTGTTGACTTAACACATCACTATCATTTTTCATTCCTAATCTTGAGCTAAATAGATGTCGGGAATTTCTGCAGCCTTGCTGTTGGCCTCGGTCATCATTTCTGAAGACTCCTAAAGCTGCTATCACAGTGGAGGGATGTTGCATCTAATGATGGGGTCCAGATTGCAGGCGAAGACTTTTAGATAAAATAAGAAAGTATACTGAGTTAGCAGTTTGTCTCAAACTAATGCAACGCAATAGCACTGTATAAAACGTCTTAATAAAGCTCATAAATCAGTCTGTGTTTTCGCTGTGTGAGGTTTTTATCCAGCTCTATGGTCATTTACAAGGCTATAAAAATGTTGTTGTCGACTGTATTATGTTGAAAGCTGTTGCTAATGCTTTGTCCATCCCAGAGGTTCAGGGGGCTTTGTTTCTTTTCAAGGATTGTAAAGTGTACCAAAAAACTGGTGTATGCCCAAGTCTGGGAGATGTGGTGAGGGATCGAGAGGATTATTTTTTGTTATGTTCTCTCTTTTGTCCCTTAACTCTTCTTTTTGTCAAGCGGTGTTGACAGGAGAACAGAATTGTCCAGATAAAATAACAATGAAGATGTGGAGACCCTCTTTTGATGTTGTTTAACAGAGGTTTATGGTTTGTGAAGAATCTCTGTCTGTATTAGGGTGTGAGGAAAACAGTTACCGGACAAAAGCGGAGTGTTGGTTGCAAGGGTAAATTGAAGAAAGAAAGCAACAAAGATGTTCACTCTGAGAAAGTATTTTTACTCTTTTGTAGGCTCATTCCTCACATGTTTCTGTTTAGAACAACCTAAGATTAAAATGTCTTCTTTGTACGTCCCTTCAACGCCTGTTGGCAACAACAATTTTGACCAGTCGGATGTCTCCCTAAGCACTTTATGAGGCAGTTATTCTGCTTCCCATTGTTGCAGTTTGTCCTCCAATGCAGGTTGGGCAAAAATGAAGAAATTTTCTCAGTTGCATTATGTAAGATTTATGAAGTGTATTGGCATGCTGGTTTATCTATTTGTCTGGTTGTTTAATCACATATAGTACACACATTATCTATGGAAATATGAACTGGGACTATTTTAGCTTCATTATGAGTTTGAGGAATGTCGTGATTGTAACAGTTAGCCTTTTGTTTTAGTCTTTATGGCCTAAAAATAAAAAATGTTTTCGGTCAAGCAGCTCCCATGTGCACAGGCTTGTGTAGGAATTACATCTATGTTCCCTTGTTTCTATTTTGTCTGAGAGAGAAGTCACCTCACTTAAACTTTGAAACAAACTGAACGGCTAATGGTTTATTCACCAAATATAAATGTTTTGCTACTTTTTAAGGAGTCGATAAATGATTAAACTCAAAAGGCAAAGAGTTCTGTCCTGGCTGTTTCCATTTGGGAAAGATAATGTAGGTACCGCCCTATAATCTCGGACCCGCTCCAAAATGTAATGGGCTCTTTCTTGGCCAATCCTTCCACTAAGTTTTAACGAAACCTGCCTTTAGTTTCTTTTTGTAATCCTGTTTACAGACAAACAGACCAACCAACCTAACCAAAAATAAATCTATGTGACAAATGGAGATGAATGCAGTGTAGTACATTGACTGAATGCTTTGATGCAATCACCATTGGTCTTGCAATAACATATACAGTATACCATGTCAACATTCAGTTCATGTCACATTGTGATATGGAGTCTCTCTGCTGGGAGATTATAATGAAGCCATTAAATCAAGGAACACTTCTGTCTCAACCTTAAACCTGCATGAGCCAGTCTTAATGGTTTTCAACTACCAATCAGTGCTCTGGCATATTCTACCACCCTGCGTAAATGAATTCAAATCCTCCTTCCTCATACTCGGAGAGCTACCGGATGACACGCAGTCTGCCTGGAAATGGATGTCCTCTGGAGAAGCACTGAAGTGATTCCTGCAGGTTATTTAAAAGGGGACAGGCAGATCACGGTCATAAAGAGGGTTTTAAAGGCTCCCCCCCCACAAGGGCTTATGAATTACATGGTATGGGGTTGGTCTCTTAATGCATTTAGCATGGAGAGACAGAGAATAAAACAAGGCACTTGGGAAGAAGAAGAAACATTATGAATTAGCATTTAAGGTAGTTATGCTTTAATTGGTGAGATACATATGCAAAGGACAGGAAGTCAGGCATCTTTCCAAAGTTGGTTGCTGGGCTCCATCTCAATGCATTTGGTGCTTTACATTTAATTACATTTTCACAGGATCCCTATGTTACACTTAGCATCAAACCAGCTTCAACTGATCTTGTTGGCCAATGGGGGGCAGTAAAAACAAACTGTAAGCAACAATGACATATTATCAGCTATAACATTTTTGGGTGAACTTGTTAGCAAAACTGTTAGCTGTTTATCTATTCAGCAGATTTGTTCTGCTGTTCGTTGAAGCCAAACACTGAAAGAAAAAAACTCAACCAAAACAATTCCCTTCAGGTCATAAAACCAGAAAAACTAGGCCTCGAAAACCAATATACAGTTTATATAAAAAATATGTTTGAAATACATCTGGCCACTTTGGTTTCAGGGTCCTGCAACCATGGAACTCCCATGACGTACAAGGCATGTAAACCTATAATAAACAACCAAATTATTAATCATTCAAGCTATTTGCTACTCAGATTTGGCCAGTGGGATCCGTCCTTGAAAATCAGAATTGCAATATGGAAAAACAGAATAATAAAATGATAACAGATATATAATATCACGTGAATATTACGTGTAATAAGTTAAAGGGTTTAGGTTTTAAATGTTTAAGGTAAAGGTTACTTTTGAGAAAAAATAGTCTTGAAGAAGGGAAATTGCTGCATCAGGACCAGAACACATTTATACAGAGATAAATAAAACAACTAGCCATTAATCACATGCTAGTCTCCCGATGAAGAACTACACAAATTTGAATCATTCATCTCAAGAGCATACACACTTTACTAGGATGGGTTAAATGCAGAGAACACATTTCACTGTGTGTGCTGTGTGCTCTGCATTTAAAGAGGGTTTCATCCCTCCCAATATTATTATTATTATTATTAGTAGTAGTAGTAGTAGTACATAAATAAACACAACCAATCATGTGACACTTCACATGGTAACAAGCCTCCGTGAGTTGCCAATTTATCAGTGTTTATAACAATCTTGCTGATAAAAGGGGACCCAGTGCCGACTTCCATAATTCAGTAGCACAAACTCAGAGTTCAACACATGAGAGGGCTCAAATACAATCCTTTTGGCCTGCTGAGTTCTAAATCAATCCAAATAGTCTTGAGCTCTGGATGTCCAGACTGAATATATGAGCAAGAGATTAACTGGTTCCAAACCAATTGGTAATGTTTGGATCTATTTTTTCCATAACCATTTAAATGTTTGTCGAATTAAATAATATGTTTTTGACCACCGAAGGAAAACAGAGTGAACAATTCTTTATAAAGTGCTGCAATAATGACCTCATGTATACAATTTGAGTGACTCAGAGGATTACAAAGGCCCTTTTCATTTGGTTTGTAACTGCCATGCTGCTGCTCTGTTTCAGCTTGTCGACAGCAGTGCCAAGTCCCCACTTGGGAATTGCCCAAGTCAGCCTTGTTACCTTTGCTAAATTTGGTGCAAGATGTAACAAGAGAAAAATGCTCCATCAATCATGTTGGAGATGCAGACAGAGAAGAGTGGGGGGTTCAGAGGCAGTGAAATAAACCAGTGGAAGCTCAGAAAACATCCATTTCCTGGGTGAGATGATGGGAAAACTTTGCCGTACTCTCTGGTGATATCATTTGTGAACACAACGTCAACAACGTTGTCCTCCAGAGCCCAAAGTTTTAGAGCGAAACCCAGACGCTTGGTCGGGGTGTTATGAGCATTTCTAAAGTGAAATCCTCCTTTGCCTCTGTTGCCTTCTCCATCAGATAAAGTCTGACTGCCGCGGCTTAAGTGTGTCAATGAACTGGGGGGAGGATCAATGATAAGTGCAGCTTACCTCCTCAACTGCTCCGCACCAGCCAAATAGAGATTAAACCATTTCAGCCTAATAGCACATGTCAGTCAAAAGTCACACTTGGATACTTTTCCCCGACCCCCACTTTGCCACCTCCCCTTTTTTAATTACAAGAGCTTAAAAGAGGCTGCCATTTAAAAAGAAATGCACTATTAGAGTCACTATCATAATTAAATTAAATAATGTTTAAGACCCCTGTGTGCTGCTGTGCTGCTCAAAGCGTAAACTGAGGTCTGCCATTTCTCTCAATCCTCAACTACGGCTGTTTTCACACCTGTTCATAAAAAGATATATTAGTGTCTGTAAGTTCTGGTCCAGCTCCCTCTTATACTGTCTTTTCACAATGGAATCAGATGAGTAAACATGAACTAGTACAAACTGATATGTGACTCATTTATTTTTTAGTTTTGCATTTATGATCTTTGTTATCAGGAACCAAAATCTATTTTAGTGAAGGGCCAAGGTTATAAATCACTTTAATGATTAAGATGTGTATGATATTGTTTTTTAGTTTCGCAAAGGTCGCACAAAATAATATTATCAATATTATGAGAGTCACGTTTTTTGTAATTGGTTTATGGTTTTCTCTATGTTTGTTGAATTCAGTGTACAGTACATCTTCCACCGCCAAATTCCTTTTCAGTACTGCGCCTTTGAAAATTCCCTTTATTAAATTCTTGTTTTTGTATAGTCTGCTTTAATTTGTGCAGTGTGAGACCGAACCACACTTAATAGAAAAGGTACAATAAGTTTACATTTGATTCGGACTACCCGAGCGGGCTATGGCTTGTTAAAGCATACTTTGAAGGTAACCATGTGCAAAGCATTCAAAAACTCTCCCAATACAAACCTTTGCACACAGCCAGTTCAAAAGCCTCGAGGGCTTTTATTGTGGAAAATACAGCTGTCCTTCTAAACACCAAGCTTTTGTAAATGGTACTCATTTCCTGCTCTAATCACTGTTGTTGATATTGCTAAATTGCCACTGTTCCAGGGAATTACTGGACTGATCCCTACAACCGTGACTTTGATTTGTTGTTCAAGCATCTCAGATGTGCACACCCTGTGGTATGTAAATGAGAGTGTCTGTTGTTCCGCAAACGTCCCTTATTTAAACATCACAGCACTCATTAGGTGGATCAAGCTGATATCAAAGTCAGAGCACAGATGTTGGCGTTTTGGAGAATGCTGGGACTGTCGCAGTGTCTCTTTTGATGATATGTCTGCCGTCTATTCAGCTCCATTGTCATTTCTCCAGCGCCTCGTCAGTTGACCTCTCCTGCCATTTGATTGCTTCTGGCTTTTATACTTTCATCACTGTCCTTTCTATTTGATGTTCGGACCAAATTAATTCAATACATGACTTTTCTCTGTGATTAGATGTATTATGCTGTGTTGTAAATGTGAAAAATGTATCGGAAAAAGCTTTACTCTGATGATAGGCTAGATGTTGGCATGTGTGGCAGGGCTCATAACACTGAAGTTAACTCATCATATCATTCTCAAAAGTATATTTTCCCTAAAGCCAGAATAAATCAAGCACATTTTGAGTCTGTTCTTTCTAGTTTAAGCCTTTTCACAAAACACTAGGTTTATGCCCTCATGTAATTGGCCGCTCACTAAACGCCGAACAAGTCCATTTTAGTCGACTTAAAGGTTACAACTTGCTTTTATAACCTTAATACTAACTATTAAACGGTTAGAGTGTCAAAATACAGAAAACACAGATGACAACCTCATAGAGTTCTGTCAATCACAATGAAGCCAAGCTGCTTTGTTGGCTATTTTACAAAATAATTTACAATATTGAACATTTAGTCATTTCTTCCCACTTTTTAGAGAAGGCCTAATAATAATACAATACTCCAAACACCTTTATAGCTCATAATATGTCGATGTGTTTTAAAGTTAGTTTTTACTGCCCCACAGCTGGCCAAAAAGATCAGTTGATGCTGATTTGATGCTCAGTGTTAGAGGGATCCTGAAACAATTGTGTTTAAATGTACGTTATAATGTCATCAATTCTTAATAAGGATCTAAAAAATATTAACTATTTGTTTTCTGTTTATTAATATACTTAACTCAGTCAATTTAGGATTGATGGCACGCTCCCNGAGAAGCTGGAGGAGAAGGATGTCTCGCCTATCCTAACGCTGGGAGACACGCAAAAATATGGCCTACAGCTCAAAATGGCAAAGAGGTATTCTAAGGAGAGTGTCTCCCAGCGTTAGGATAGGCGAGACATCCTTCTCCTCCAGCTTCTCCTTATATATATACATGGCTGAGTGGAATTAGGAACACCTGGGCAGAGGCGGAGCCAGGGGCAGACCAGGTGCACCTGGGCAGAGGCGGAGCCAGGGGCAGACCAGGTGCACCTGGGCAGAGGCGGAGCCAGGGGCAGACCCGGTGCACCTGGGCAGCAGGGAGACAGAAAGAAAACAAGGAGGGGAGCACGTAACAAATGTCTACACAGACATCCACTCGAATTCAACAATTTTTCTGAACAATGTGATGACATGGGGGTTTAAATTGCCATGCCTCTTTTTGGCTTTCGAGCCCGTCTCAGGATTAATGCCCAGGAAGCACCTGAAAACAATAAGCCAAGACAACAATTTCAATTTGACGTAGATTTATATGTAGCATCGTTTATTTGAAGGCAGATGCAGCGGTGCCCCTTTCAATTTAAGTAAAACCTGCACCAAAGAAAGAAATGATTATTTAAAGCCAAGCAAGAGCGATAAAAGCAAGAAAATCACTTAATTTGTTGTGTTATCACAGAGGATGGTCTGAATACAGTATTTTACTATGAAATAATACAGTGACATGTTGTGAAATCCTGGTAAACCTTTATCCTGTACATTCACAGTAATTAACTGTGCCTGTATTGATTTCACTGTGAAATTCTAAATTACAGTATTGTATTGTGAACATTACAGGTAAAGACTGTAAAGTGGTAAAACAGTAATTTATTGTAAAATATTACAGCTAAATATTGTGAAATCATGGTCATATTTTACAGTGTAGCTATTTTTTTTTGGGTATGATTTGGCTTTTATTTTGTAATTTTATAAAGTTGTTTTGTTGCAATATGTGTCTTTTCATGTGTTTTGTAAAGCACTTTGAATTGCCTTGTTGAAATGTGCTGTAACTCGCTTTGTCTATGACTTTGGTGATCCTCCTGACCCTGCCCATGTCTTTGTTTCAGTAAGATGTCTTGTCAACTAATGGGTGGTTAGAAATTAAATTAGATACAGATGTCCATGATGCACAAAGGATCCATTCTAATAACTTTTTGTCGATTGTCAAAGGTTTGATTTATGACAAAATAGCTTCAACTTGATGACATTCCCAGCAGCCTCTTTTGTGCTATCCAGCAGCGTTAGCTACCGAGCTTAACAATAAGGGCACCAGTGGTAAACAGTGATGGAAAGACTAATTACATACATTGTACAAAAATGACAACCCTCACAGTAAATAATCAAATAAATGTATACCTCACTATTTAAAATAAATGGAGGTGGTATCTTTTTATTTCTATGTCATTTAAACATTTATTTTTAATCTAACACTGGATATTGTATCGTAAATCTTCCATTATATATAAATAATTGCACCACTTAACTATGTGATTACTGCAGTAATCATGTCAACTGAAGCGAGTAACATCTGTATGCACATCTTTTTACACCTTCATGTTAACTACACGATAAATCCCTTTGATCTAGAGTGCCAAAGACATTTATTTTTACACCGCCCTCTGGCCAATTGTTACATTAACTTCATCATACAAATTTAAGATTTAGACTTAAACAGTTTAGTTTCCCTTTACAATGCACATTACAGAACTGAAGAGTGTGGCTGCGGATAGATGAGTAGCCATTTCTTATTTCTAAGTCTAAATGTATTTAATACCCTTCCATAGCATAGCAACTACAGTCACATTTATAATGCTTTCATGTGACATCTTATTTTCTCTATTTTTTAACCATTTGAGTAAAAAGAAGAGCACATTTTTTCTGTCTTTCAGAAGTATTTTTGTCAATATAAACAGATACATATTTGTCATCTGTAATGCAAATGGAGGGATTTACAATTTCTATCAACAAGATTAGACATTAATACATTTGTGGTTCACAGGTGAAAAAGTCTTCAACATTTATAATATGAAAATATGAAGCCCATGAATTTCTGAACACACATTTGTTCCATGCGGATGAATATGTGTCAAATCCATTTCAGAGGTGTTACCCTCGACTTTGACCTTGTCCCGAGCCGCTCAGATTGTGACAGAGTTCCATTAATACAACTCACAGCAATTTCGCTGCATTTAGCGGACACAAAGCCCACCTCGGTGCTTTCAATGACAAGCACCTTTCCGGGCAGAAGTCGGATGATATAATGCGAACGCTTTACATATTTATCATATCTGGAAATCATTGCATTTCAAAAAAATCATCATGCTATTTGAATTTCAATGCTCTAGTAGGTTTTAGGGCTAGAGTGAAGACATACAATTAATTTATCTATTATATTTTGGTATGAGATCATAAAGTATGCAGGTATATTTATTTTTGCTGCAAGGTCATTTGAACCATTTCACCACACACACATGCTTCACTACCTGAAGGTGGAGAGCAGCTGCAGTGTGTTCCCCTTGTATTTTGCCTCTGGAGCGTGTGTTGTATAAGTCACATTCCAGTCAAGCACTAGGAACGCATGGCTTATTATAACAAACAACAAAGCTGTAAACCAAGAAGAAGAATTGTGACTTCTGCAACTCTTCTCGACATCTATAATTCACTTTGACAGATGTCAGAAACGGCGCATGTTTATTTCAGCTGTGCCGTGACAACAAGCTGCAAAATATACCTCTGAAAAAAAAAAAAAACCTCAGACGCCTTAACACCCAGCAGCCTGTGAGTTGTGTGCAGTGTATGATTTATCATTAGCAAGCGGGGACACCATTGAAATGACTAAAATATGATAACAAAGCCCCATGCATCAGAGACTCTTCACTGTGACGAAAGAGGGAAGGCCCTGTGGGCTCTACTCGAGGCTCTCTGGGCGCGTCTCCACCCTTCAGAGAGTCCACAGACATTTTAAACATGAGCAGCTGACTGCGGGTGAATGACAGTGAGTGCAACACAGAAGAACAAGCCCACTGTTCGCACTCAGACACCCCTCAGGATAATCACATTTCTCATGATCATAGCTTTAACAGTAAGTCAAGACTGACTGCGGCAACATTTAAAGAAGAAAACAGTCCAAGTAGAATTTTCTCCTGGAGGAATTAGAAAAAAGAAAGCAATGTTCCAGTGAAATGAAATGAGAACGGCCTTTGACTCGGTGGCTAAGTCTGATACAATTCTGCTCGCTGTCTTTCAGCTCCACCAAACAATGGCAAACCGAATGTCTCTAACTGATCGGTACGGCAGTCAATACATCAGCGTGTGCATTGGGATGAAGAAATCAATGTCACTGCATTCCCATGCCTCCTCCATCTCTGCCAGCAAGCCCTCATACAGGGATGGAAAGCCATCAACAGCCTACCCAAAGGGGATAGCGCACATACCCGATATTGAAGGGTTGCCTTGGTGCCAAGAAAGGCCCTTGTAAAAGCCATGGTAAAGGATTACTCAAGCAAGCATGTCCTCTTTCAGCGCAGACGAGAACACTAGTTTCCACCCTTGGTACCATTTTGAAGGGTCATTTTTAAACACAGCGAGGGATGAAACAAACAACAAGAGAAGCTAGGAGGAACCATCCATCACTCTTACTTGGCTCTACCCTGCTGTTTGTTGAGCTAGAGATAAAGCATGGCCTTATCTTCAATTAAGCTTAATCAAACATTGTTAAAGCCTAATCTGTAATGCTAAACAAAGGCTCGCCTGGGACACAGCACATTCTTTATTGTCAAATTGACTAATAGAAAGTTGCAAGTTTGTTATGCTGTGATGATGGGTATAATGGTGATGTGATAATCTGCAGCACAGAATCAATTATGCTCATAAAAAGTCTACTTAGAGGTATTATGGCTGTGAAACTACAATATAATCCATATCATTAGTATTAGCCATAATGTTACTGCTGCAGCAAGCCAAGTACCACATGTGGATCAATACAATTTAGTTGTGACTTACAGTATATTTCCTTATTTATTCAAATACGTTAACCGATTTACATAATGTCAACACGTTGTTTTAAGTTTAATTGTCTACATTTAATCTCCATAAAATGTCGGTTGTGAACATTTCATACGTGTTCATTATTTCAGATTCGACAGAACAGATGGTGAGATTCTTCAATGACAAGAAAGCTTTTCACTTTGTATTGACAAACAGAGAGCAGAATATGTGCCGTACTTGTGGCAGCTGAGAGGTTTTTGTTGAGGTTCGGGGGTTTGCTGCATGAAGCTTAACAGATAAGATGGATGTGCCACTGCTCTGCCAAACCGACAATGTAATTAAAGTCATGCAACCATGGTGTGTACCAGAACTGAGGCACATGACGCCACATGCTTCTCCTCAGGTTACTGTTGAGAACGCTGACACCCATTGTAAATTGTTTCGTTTCTACAAGATGACACTTATTGTTTCAAATTGACAGCCTCGTATATGTGGGATTACAAAGCTGTTTCATCTCTCTAGAACATTTAAAACGAAATATCTTGAAGACCTTGAAGTAGTCTACATTTGGACCCATGTTTGTGCTTTTGCTTTGGGTATTGTTTTATCAGTTGTTAGACTTATAGATCACCAGATCATAGACATCACTGATTTAGAAAATAAAGCCACAGATTGTGGATCTGGATTTCCTAGTAATAGTATGTGGTTTAACAAACAGCCAGGTGAGAGGCAGACTGTTAAAAGAAGCAGATTTTATATTAAAAAAGCGATCAGTATCTACCGTGCAAGTCAGATTGCATTAAGCCAAATCAAAGAACTGACAGAAGAAGTGGAAGCCAATTGAATAATAACAGTCAAGCCTTGACAGAAAAATAAAAGCAAACAGAGTACATCTTAAAACTAAAACAAACAAATTGCAGTAAACGTAGCTGTGAAAAT
Organism: Notothenia coriiceps; assembly: GCF_000735185.1. Taxonomy (NCBI): domain Eukaryota; kingdom Metazoa; phylum Chordata; class Actinopteri; order Perciformes; family Nototheniidae; genus Notothenia; species Notothenia coriiceps. Next base: position 129,674 of record NW_011333360.1, on the reverse strand, counting down.
GGAACAAGGAGTCCTGGAATTGGAAAGACATGATTCACGCCAAGTAAAGTCATTTTTCAAAGATGTGAAGAATCGAGTCAGCCTCAGCATGGAATTGGTGAGTGCAAATGAGCAGAATGAGAGTGAAAAATACATCGTCATAGGGGAGAGGAGAATGGAAACTACAACAGGGTGATGGAGTCTGCAGGGACAGAATATAAGGAATATAAACTATGCGAAATATTCAGAATAAAGAGACAGGCTTAGGGCAAGTACAAGCTAAAGTGTTGTCTTCTATGGTTGGATAGGACCACTGGGCAAAAAGGCACTCTCATGCGATTACAGGGGGCAGTTTACATCACGATGTTCCAGAAACCACTGATATAACATGATGGAAGTGAAGTGAAATGAGTCCATGATGTTAAAAAGGAAAATAACCTAAATACTTTGATCTGTTTAATGGAATAGGCGGCTTACTGTACCAGTCAGTACCTCATACAGATGGTCCACACGGTTACACACTATCCACTTCTGCCTTTTGAGGATGTACTTCCCTTTATGCTAAATGAAAAAACATATTTTCTGTGCCAGATGCTAATGGTTGGCTTCCAGAAGATAAAACATGGTGAAAGCTCAAACATGGGTACCTTTAATAGCCCCACAGATTTGTTTTTTATATGCATTTGAAAAGACAATTGAAGACTTGCTTAGGGGGAATGCCCACAGGGTAAGAAGTTTGTTGGTGAGAGTAAGGGCAAAAAAACATGTGCCAAAACATGACAACGGACGTCAATTACAAAAGGCACATTTGATGCGCTGAGTGACCGAATGAGAACAAAGTGATACACACCTCCTGTGCTTTACCTGTGAGAACGCACCGCAGCATAACGCAACCCTGTCTCCTAAAAATGAAGTTCCCACAGAACTAAACTGCATTCTCAATTACGTTTTTCTAGCTAAACGTAATTGAGAATGCAGTTTAGTTCTGTGGGAACGTCATTTTTAGGAGACAGGGTTGCATAACGGTCCACACGTTTTTAGGCCATTTCAATGTTGTTGCTACCCGTTCAAAAAGGACAAAATAATTATCAATGTCTCTCTCGTGAAACACTGGGATAAATCGAGTATATCTACCCACGTCAAAGTCATGAGATTGTGCCGAGCCCAACTGCTGAGTCTGGCGCGATAATGCCGTCAACTTCAGCTCCTTCAAACGAAACATGCGATTAGTCTCCTCCTCAAGCTTCCTTATTTCGAGGTTACAGTCAATCTCCTTCTCTTTCAGTTTATTGTCAATCTCCTTCTCTCTAATCATCAGCTTGTGCAACTCCAGCTGAAGTTGAAGCTCGCTCATTGTCGGAGCGACCTCTGTCTCCTCGTCTTTGGGAAAACAACCAACGCCCCCTTCCTCCTCCGATAACACTTCCTGCTCTACCAGCGCGGCCAACAGCTGTTCTTTAATGACCTGTTTCTTGCTTTGCTTACTAAACGCAACGTTAAACCTGCCTGTGATTAGCTCAAGTTGTTGTTTGTTACATGCATCCAACTTCCCCCTAGTTAGATCACTAACAAACTCCTCCAAGTCAAAATCCATATCTACACGTTGAAACTCACCCTAAAAAAACAACAACCCTAAAACCAGTAACCAGGTAGGCTATTTAGGCAACTCTACACTGCACACAAACAAACAAAAACATATGCCAAGGGCCATTCTACAAAAGAAACACTACTCACAACACACCGGCACCTGCCCAAGACAGCCTTTGGACGAGCTCCCATATGTTAAGACCCGCCCTCTACTCAGTGGTAGTGGCTCGTGGGGAGACCCACAACATAAAAGAAAACACACCAAACATTCAACACTTAACCGCGACCATTTATTTGTGGGTTACAGCCGTAAAACACATAGGCCAACTGGCAAAAGAACGAGGCCTGGAGGACTAGTAGAAATAAACAAAAGCAGAAGGGGGCCTTGGGCCAGCCACACCACGGGCCGTAGGACCCAGACGTCCCTCCCCTACCCAAGAATCTAACAAAACAAACAAAACAAACAAAGCCGTGAAAAAACTATACTAACAGATCCTCCAGAACACACAAGTTTATCATTATAACACTCAGAAGCTACAGATCCGGAACACCCGCTAGCTTGTTCCCGAACAGTGTCTTCCGGCATCAGGATCGGGGGAGAGACCTCTTCTCCTCCAGCTTCTCCTTTTTAAGTCCCCAGCTGAATGGAATTAGGACACCTGGGGGAGGCGGAGCCAGGGGCGGACCAGGTGTACCTGCGCAGCAGAGAGACAGAGAAGACAACAGAAAAGGGAGCACGTAACAGGCATTGACCTAGCAACCACCAGCGAAACACAAGCAGGAGCTGTGAGGTTAGAGGGAAGAAAAGTATCTTGCCAAATTCATGGCTAACTTTTCAGACATCAGCGCCTGTACTAGGGGGAAGCGAAGAAAAGGAGCTCAGCATAAAGGATGTCAATAAACTGATCAAACCGTGAGTAGATTTCAACTAAAAGGACATTGAAACTAATACTAACCAGAGGAAAGCTTGTAGCACATGGGTCAAGAACAATCACTGACCGTCAGCGCTGGTACCTTTAGATTTGGAAGAGATACTAACATTTGTCTATGAGGAAAAGAATGCTGCTTACGTTGCAAAGACAATACCTTGAAGTCGCCAATTGGCTAACAAGGAACTTCATACTGGAGATGCTTTAAGACAAGCATTCCTCAAAGAGTAGAAGGAAGATCTGTTGGAGAAAGAATTGGATGTGAACCGGATTACATCTCAGCTGCCCATTACAGGTGGAAAACTGCACAAGTTCAGGAGACACTGAATGGATGGCTGAATAAAAGAAGTGCAGAACCAAAGGAAATCCAGCCATAATGGACACTTGATGATTTCTCTGATATGTCTCGGTTGATGTTAAAAGCAGCAGAGCTCATGTTCCACATGAGCTGAGACAAGAAATGAGTCACTGAGGAATTGTTAAATGTAAAGAGAGAGCCAGAGACATATTTTATCGGCTAAACATTAACTCACATATTGAGGTGATAGTGTGTCAGTATGCCTTTTGTTCTGAATCTGAGATTAGAATCTGAGTGTCTGCTATGTGTCGAGTACTTTTCGCAGTTCCCAATGATCATAAAATAAGGGATGTAGTGTTGTTATTGCAGTGGCATTTGTTTGCGACGCATGGCATTCCTGATGTTTACTTCTCGTATAATGGTCCTCAGTTTGCCAGAGCAGTTTGTGGACTCGACGCGAGGGGAATTGCATAAAACTGACGGAACCTTTCCATCAAGAAATTAACATTGGCTAATAGATTAAAAACAAGAATGAGGGCTACTACAAAAAAATTAAAATAATAGGGCCGGGACTCGATTAAAAAAATTAATCTAATTAATTACAGGCTTTGTAATTAATTAATCGCAATTAATCACATTTTTAATCACATATAAATATTTGACCTGAGAACAGTGAGAAGCAATTTTTTTCACATGGATTTTAGTATACCATTGAATAATGACTGAATATATAAGCTTAAGCAACAAAACATTGTTTATTTTTTTCAAGGTGGCACTTAACCAAGACCAACAGAAAAGTGCAATTTTTGCCATAAAGTGTAGCAACAGCATATTTAGGAATATAGTACATTTCAGAGATTCAGGTAGCCTATAGGTAGGGAAACCTTCTGTAAACTATAACACTTTGTTTTTTAAGTATAACACAATACTTTCAAGTACATTCAGAACATTGGAAACCCTGACTATTAGAAAACATCTCTTTGTTGCTTCAGAGGCCATAACAGACTTTGTTGATTTACCAACAGTTGATTTAAAAAATCTAATACATTTCAGTCCAACTCTCTCAATAACCTTGGCCAAAACAATAAACAGTTCAACATAAAGTGCCAGTTGCACCAACAACATAATAAATAGTTCAACATAAAGTGTACTGTACCATTTAAAATAAAATAAAAAAGTGCCAGTGATTGACCTCAATCCCTCCTATTCTTCCAATATCCTGATGAAAAATAAAATCTCTCTGTTGCATAGGCCACTGTTTGATCAACGCGAATTGGGTGTGGGTCCTTGTACTCCGAGTCGGGCTAACGTCCACGCTAGCTTCCACGCTAGCTGCTATATGTTTTGCATTGAGGTGATACTTGAGGCTTGATGTGCTGCGGTGATATGCAAATTCCTTTTCGCATAATTTGCAAACAACCGTGCTCTTATCGATGCTTCCATCCGTCCGTTTTTTAAAACAAAAATGTCCCATCCACGGGGCCAACCAAAGCGGTCTCATCAGCTTGTTCGTTCATGTTTGACAATTGTTCACTGTGGTTTGTTGTTGTTTGAAGTCATGAACGTTAGTTGGTGCTCCAGTATAATCGGTACCCCTGAAACTCATCCAGTGAGAAACGTTCCGCGGTGCAAAAATAAGTGCGATTAAAATGCGTTAATTTTTTTAACGCGTTAATTTTTGTGTAATTAATTAATCTTAATTAACGCGTTAAAGTCCCGGCCCTACAAAATAAATATACTGACATGTTAATATGTGAGCGTTCAAAAGGTTTTGAGGGTCATTTAAGTAATGGTTAGGCCATATCAAGCAGTCTGCTGCATTTATGACCTTACAGCGTAAAAGGCCTAAGATGATGTGATGTGTTACAGAGAGATGTTTACAGATGTCAAGATGTTACAAAGTCCATTGACAAAAAGGAAATAATTGCAGATGGGAAGTTATGTGGAAGCATGAAGTCTATAATATTGCCACTATAAACATGGTAAAGCAAAATAACGTTCACAATGAACTGCAGTTGTCCATTGATATGACAGCAGGAAATTACTGATTAAATCCTTGCGCTGTAAGCACTGCAGGCGAATTCATCCAGAGGAAATGACAAGCAACATGACACACAAACACACAAAGCTGATAGTAGTACTTTTGAAACATTGCCACAATAGATATCGTAGAAGTAAATGATTTATCAAACATTGACTTGATGTGCAATGTGTAAGACAGGGTATGGATTAGGTTAATAACGAAAAATGAAGCAATATTATCAGCAGAATATGAAGATGTTACAGTGTTGATGTCAATTATGTTTATGTACTGTGTTGTGGAGATATCTACCACTATAGCAAGCTTACTAAGTCGCAGCAGCCTGTCTTGCCTTGTTTAACCACTTGTAATGGCTGGGAGGCAGCCGTGGACTCAGAAACCAGTTAGCAATTAGCTTGTTCTCTTGCGAAAAGGCAGGTAGTTTGTGAGTGATCATTTGTAGATTGGTAAAGCAGAAATAATTACTCATACTGGTGGAAGTCTTTTTCGAAGAAGATACAAAATCTTCTTAAAACAGAAGTGGACTGCACACCCTCTCAAAAGGTTAATCTGACAAATGAGGTGATGACATTAAAAATCTGATAATTAAAGAGCAAAATCTCCACGGCGAAAGGGACCTTAATGAAATTTCATAGAAGCAAAGTAACATAAAAGAGAACTTTGTCAGATGTTCCCCAGCCCTTCTGCACTGCAATGTGTTTTTATCACCTACTGTAATGATTTTAGTTTATTGTAACACATAAATCATCGCTGTATCATACTTGAGAACATCGGCATCTTTGTTTCACCCATGAGCTGTGACCTCAATACACCAAACAGTCTTTACAGGAGACCAAAGCATGGGTATAAACAGATAAATATGAGAAGTTGACCCAACTGAAACCCCCAGTTTAATCAATGCCAGGTCCCCTCTCTATAATTTCAAGTCTCCTTTATTAGAAATGTTAAAAGTCCTCTCCCCAGGGATGCTCTGAGTCACAGGGAAATTGTGGCACAATATGTTTTTAATTTCCCTGGAGGTCCTTGCACAGCAACTACTTAACGATAGAGCGGCTTTGCTGAACCAAACTAAAAGGTATGCTCTTTTTTTCTTTTGTCATTATTACTGGCCTTAGCATGAAATATTCCAACTATTAGCATGGCCCACTCTTGCCATTATTCAAAGCTTAGTACTACTAAATCTTATTTCCCTCCACTGGGAGATGCACTATAGTACTGTTGCAAACTGCAATACAACTTAAACCAAATAGAAAACAAATTAAATAATTGAGAGATAAAATCATTTTAAACGCTGATAACTTTGTTCTTAATTATTTGCCTTGAATTATTATTACATAATTAGTTTTTCTAATTTAGAATACAATTGACATAAAGAGTCAAAAATAAATAGATTGTAGTTAAGTATTTCAGATATCATGAGATATTCAATCACACAAAATGCAAACACCCTTCAGGGGTCATGCAAAAATGTCCAATAATAATTCCCATTGTTGTCATACTGTAGATGTAGATAGCAAATGCACAAATGTTTGTTTTCACAATTATAATTCAGAATACTCCCAGGGCAAAAAATTATTAAACAGCATTAGGAAGTGTCAGGTCCGATGTGTTGACCATGTGTGCAGTATTATTAAACATTACTATTACAATTATAAATAATGTTTGTTCCTATGTTGGTGCAAAACCTCTGTTTTTACACTCAGATGTTGTCTTTTCCTTCAGGGGTTCAAACCCAAAACAAGCCTGACCAAGTTCTTCAAATATATTTATCATTTTATTTCCCCAGACCTTTAAACTAACAGAAAGAGCAGTCAAAGTAACCACAAATCAGAGAATTGCAATCATTCTTTATTCAATGTTTTAAAGGTTGAATACTTGTACAAATATATTAGAACCAGATAAAGAAGTGCCTCAAAGAGTTTCAAGGTCAGACCAATGCTCTGCAGTCAATGTGGTGCTCAAAAAAGATATTGTTTTAATGGAAGTATTGTTATTTTAGGGCTTCTGGGGCAATATTTCCTGACCTTCTTTGTTGCATTTATCAACTCCAAAGCCCTATCAGTGAGGCTCAACTAGCTTTTCATCAACAGCAAAGCAGAAATACAGTATGCTACATGGACCAAGAAGACTGTTTTCCCTTCAATGAGGCACCTCAGATTGTTTGTCTTTAAAATCTTTAAACAGTTTGACCATAGCAGAAGTCAGGCTCTTCTTCACATTGAATCTGTTCCTCTGCTTGTTTGTATTTGGGTCAAAGCTGCGGAACTTGCTTCACACAAAAAGTGAAATCCAAAGGATAAGGGATTATTAAGGTCATATTTCCTCAAGTCCGGACACTGTGACAGTGTCTTGCCTGTATCTTTAATCTTAGCCCACAGTCTAAGGACGCATCCATCATCTGTTTCTGCAGACAAGCGAGCCTGCTGCTGCTACTGCTCTCAGTCCTACTCAAAGGGTTCCTCACCCGGTCCGCTTTAACAGATGTCCTGTCAATATCACTCAAATATGAGCTCAACTCACTGTGGAGCTCGGAGAGACACATTTCACCATTTTCATTACAGGAGCTCTGTCTGTCTGAGTTGCAGTTCAAGTTTTAATCTTCACATCTCCAGTTTTACCTTGTTTATGAAACCATAAACCCTGTAAGATTTCAGTTTTTCTAACCTTATGGATCAACAAGTCCTCCAACTCATACGACCAAATAGGTCGACTGTTCAGCAGCTTATTACGACCTATAATCACGTTTTAAAGTTTCCGACCTCTAGTGCTCCTGTTGATTGCAAATGCTGCGGAGGGTCGTATATTCACAAATAACCCTCTCTGGAAAATCATAAATTGTAGGATAGTTTGGCCATTAAAATGCTTTTTGATTAGATTTCTAGCAAGAAGAGTATATTGTACTTTTAGAATCCACGTCCAGTGGACGTGTAGGATCTATAGTTTGATAGTTATTGGGAAGATTATTTGAGGTCTTGCCAGGAGAACGTGTATGTCTTTCCCCCAATGTAAAGTTAGCGTCAACCCTCACCGGGTGAAAACAGTATTTCCGGTCTCTAAGTTTTCATAATAAAACCGTATTCCCCTCACTGTCAAATGATTTTACAGTGATATCTGCCGTACTCATCCAATAAAACACATCAGTTTATCCATATTAATTACACAAGATTAATTGGTTTAAATTGTGTACACTGCTTTTGTGTTTTTCGCATAGGTTTTTCCCTTTCAATTCTGAGAAACACATTTCTTTTTTCAGAGGTTTTGATAGGCTAAAACATCGAACTACCCATAATCCTCAGCTATCGTTGAAGCTCGGTGATTGGATGTTTTAGCCGCAATGCATGTTGGGATATGGTGTTTATGCGATGTGAAATCTGAAAACATAAAAAAAGAGAATAATACTTTATTCCGAGTGTGCTTGCTTTTCTCTTTGAAAGTCATCACATAACGGCATTGTAACACACGGTTCGGCTGCATTAAATTACATTACATTATACTTGTTAGACGCTTTGATCCGAAGCGACTTACATACTCAATACTGTGGGCAATACCCACAGGAACAATTTGGGGTGAAGTGTCTTGCCCAGGGACACAACGACATGCTGATTGCAGTGGGGTTTGAACCTGTGACCCCCCTGATCCGAACACATACGCACAACCCACTGCGCCACACCTACGCACAACCCACACACCTCCTTAAATATTACACATCTGCCGTATTTCTTTTTTTATAGAGCCCTGACTAGAAGACCTTTGGACAATCGGAGAAATGCCGCCTAAACTGAATACGTGACGTGGATCATAAATATATCAGCAATTAAACAACACCTTCAATTTCTCTTCACACAATACGTCTCCTTGCAGTATCAACCTTATTTCGGCTGACTTTTATATTTGATCCAATTGGTAGATAGACTATATTTACACCATAACGGTGCACAGCTGATAGAAAGGGACTTGTAGTTTTTAAAGATATTACTGATTTACTTTGAATATAAGAATGTAAATACTGAGTTGAGAGAATAGTCAGGGGTTTTGGGTGATCCGTGTATCTACCGTCCATTTGTTTTTCTTTATTAAACAAGTAAACGGATGAGCGTCTGATGCATTCACACCAGCCTTTTATAGTCCGGTTGAATCGAACCCTGGTGCGTTTAGCCGCTTGGTGCGATTCATTTGGGTCGGTGTGAACACAGTCCGAGACCTCTGAAGTGAACTAAACAACCAGACTCTGGTCCGCAAAAAATAGGTGGTCTCGGAACGCTTGCTTGCGAACTCTGGAGCGGTTCATTGCTGGTGGGAACGCAATCCGCACCAAAAAATAGGAAGCGTAGTATTTACGTGTCACAAGAACGCGGATGTCTTCAAAAATCTTTAGCGAAAGAGTCTTTCAAGACATCCGCGGTTGTTTAGTTAAAGAGTGAAGCAGAATGAAGTGTTGAACAGTGTCGTGTAAAGTAAAAATGCTCCGTCAACTACATAAAATTAAAACATTGTCGTCGGTGAGACGCCCCTCTTCATGGGGCCAATCGAAGCCATTACATGAGGGTGGGACAAGGTCCCCCCCACTTTTCAAATTATTAGTTTAGACCCCACTTCGTACATGTGGAAAGCTGGAATCGGTCTAATCCACTCGCCGCACTGTGTAAGTTGGTGGGGTCAGTGCTCACTATCAAATCATTCCACTTGCTTATTGGAGAAGCCAAATAAAGAAACTCCGTACATGTTTTCACTGCTACTCGTACCTAAGGCANNNACTCAAGTACTGTAATATCTTTATTAAAAGCTAATGTTGGGCTATAAAGGAACTAGAGCACGGTCACATGACTTCACGTCACCACCGCTAAGCTAAAGGCGGCTAATGTTGGGCTATAAAGGAACTACAGCACGGTCACATGACTTCACGTCACCACCGCTAAGCTAAAGGCGGCTAATGTTGGGCTATAAATGAACTACAGCACGGTCACGTGACTTCACGTCACCACCGCTAAGCTAAAGGCGGCTAACGTTGGGCGTGATGACGTTTAGTCGTCACATTTTAACACTTGTTAGCAACTTCTGTTTTTAAATTCACCAGTGGGGTATTTTTATTTTATGTAGAGGAACAAACATTAAAATCTCAAAACAGAATTACGTTTTTCAGCCTAATTTATACTCCGTGTGTACCTGTGCACTAGCTGTGATGTCCTCTCTGGCCTGGAGCATCATGGTGTCCAAAGTGTCCGTGGTGTCTTTCTCACACGGGTCCATCAGCCCCGGGCCGTCTGAGGGAGAAAAGCACGTTAAATAAGTTAAACAATGTAAATTAGATAATGAAAGTCACTAAATCTGAGTGAAAAATTCAAATGTAGAAGTTGATTTCATAGCAGCAGAGGGAGGAATGGTAGATAAGGAAATATCAGCAGAAATAAAAACGACAAAGAAATGAATCTTTTCTTTCTAGTGGTCAGAGCTTTCGTGAGTCCATTCGTCATTGAATTGTTTTTCCTGCTGAATTTCTTATTTATTTCCAGCACATCCATGGTAAACAAAATATCTTAGAGCGGTGCTTCTTTTTCCTTTTTTGTTAAGAGTTAGTTTTGTCAGAGAGAAACCCTAGAAGTGATAAAGTAGTGTGACCTGGCAGCAGGATGCCGGTGGAGATGCTCTCTAAGACTCGACGCATCGCCTCCCCGGGGCTCAGAGGACCTGAAGCACTGCTGATCACCTTCTCCACCAGCAGCTCAATCGCCTGGACACACACACACACACACACACACACACACACACACACAACACACACACACACACACACACACACACACACACACACACACACACACACACACACACACACACACACAGTAAGAAGACACATCTGGCAGGAGTTTGAAGGACCAGTGTATATATATACTTCTCCAGCTGTCTCTTCATAAAGCACTAAGTCGAGACATTTACATCGACATCTGAGAGTTTCTCATCACAGCTTTGATTCAGCACTGGTATATATTCATATGGCTATGAATAAGGGTTGAACAGATACAAAAAACTGCTTGTTATTGCAGTAGCCCGATGATTTATGACGATGTTGGAGAGATTGATTATCAATATTCTCATTTTTGTAAGACTTTGTGCATGAAGAATTACAACTATTATCCAAATAGTGTGATTTTCTCTAGGTTTACTTTAAATACCTTTACATTAGCTTTGAATGTTTAAAAATGTACTTTTCATGTTACTGTTCTCTCTAACGGCCCGTCCACACTACAGCTTCAAAAAAAGCTTGCCGGCGGGCGTGTCTGAAGCTCGACCAACAACCAATCACATGAATCTCCCG
>NW_011333360.1:116375-118468 GCF_000735185.1 Notothenia coriiceps | reverse complement strand
AATATGAAATGAACGGCGGGATATCTCTCCCAGCTTAGACGCGGTTTGATTGGCTAGGGCTTGAGCTGTCAGATTTTCAGAAACGGGATTTGATTGGCTGGCGTTGGCTACTCCGGCATCTCCGGCTGCAGAAGGAGACGGTGGAGACGGACCGCTATGCTACCCACAATTCAGTTCGGCGAAAAGCGAGGCAACGTGACGTCACCCCATTCAAAGTGAATGGGGTGACGCGTTGGAAACCGTTTTTGAAGCTGTCGAAGCTGTAGTGTGGACGGGCCGTAACACTTGAACCTGAACACACATGCACGTGTGCAATATGTGGTGTAATGTGTTTTGGCCCATAACATTAAATTACAACAGGATTGTACGGTTATGCATTATAAGTTAGTTATGATGTAGTTAAAACAATATTGGATGATAGTAATTTTTTTGTTGTGTTTTGGACTGAGATAAATCATGGGGTCAAAATTGACCCGCGAACAACATGAACGGTAACAGCTTTCGAACACAACACACGGGTTAACATAATATTCCTGTCAATAATCATCAGTCATTTGGATGTATTAATCAATAGGGGACGGACAAACATTAAAACAGCGTGCTACAGTAAATTCAGAAAATGACATCACTTTACTGTAATGCCTTTAAAGCAGGAGAAGACACCTATTGCAATATCCAAAATGTAGGCAAATATATAAATAATCATCCCAGAAAAAAAAATGACATGCATTCATTATGATTATTTTTTTAAATGAGACAAAATGCAAAAAAGTCCAGAGGAAAATGTGACATGGTCCCATCACATCCGGGGATAATTCGACCTAAAAAGTGCTTTAAATACATTTTAGGAAATGGAATTATTCCTATTTTTAGGCAGAAACATACAGGAACTTGAGTTAATTGTTGTTAAGATAAAACAAATTAAATATACCATGCTACTTGCTGATTTTACGATGGTAAACTTGGTTATTTTTGATATTTTCTGACATAGCTATGCTAGCTGTTTCCTACCGTTTCCAGTCACTATGCTAAGCTAAGCTAACGTGCTCGCTGCATATTTAAAAGGCGCCCTGTGATGATTTTAATCAGAGCTGATAGTGAGTCCGAAAAAGATCAATTTAATAATTTACCTAAACATATTTCACTACTCAGAGCGGCTTTTGATGGATATCAACTTTAACACAAACTAGCATGTTATAATTTATGGAAACATTATTAATGAAAGTAAGCTGTTGTTGTTTCGAAATAATTTCACATGTTGTTTTTTTTATTTGGGGACTTTTACACAAAGTGCTTTTCAATGTTGCCTTTCAATTACCCATGAGAGGTTTCTCCAAAGGGAAACAGAACAGGGCATGTCTGTTTCTGACGTGTGTGTTATTAACTAGTAATGAGGAGGAAATGCACAAAGGCGCTTCTGCTTTTTTAAATGTCCCTTCAAGGCGTCTGGAATAATCAATAACCGGTGAAACTACACAAGGTTGGTGCAAAATCACGCTTTTGATATTTAATACTCATTGATTGTTTGTGTGATTGGTGTGTTTTGTTCTGTTGGTAGATTAAACACAGAACATGCACGTGTTAGGGCCCTCAGGGACTCAGAGCTCCCAACATCTTGCTGTGTTAATGAAAGTTAAAACTAACCTGTGTATCCTCTTCGTGTTTCAGATCCTCTCCATAATTCAGAGTGTTTCCCCCAAAACCCAAACTTCACCTTTCTCCCAAGTTTCATGAATAAAAATGACTGTAAACACGTGTTTATACACACACACGCACACACACACACACACACATACACGCACAAACGCACGCACGCACACACACACACACACACACACACACACACACACACACACACACACACACACACACACACACACACACACACACACTCACACACTTAATCTTTCTTTCACGCACTTCCCACATCATAGGAGAAGTGCGAGCGGGGCTACAGAACCTCTCCTCATATTACCTCTCTCTTCCCTTATTCCTTCCTTCCTTCTCTCTTCCCTTATTCCTTCCTTCCTTCTCTCTTCCCTTATTCCTTCCTTCCTTCTCTCTTCCCTTATTCCTTCCTTCCTTCTTCCTTC
>NW_011333360.1:115951-116335 GCF_000735185.1 Notothenia coriiceps | reverse complement strand
GTGCTCTGATTGGTCGGTACGAATCGCGCTGAGCTCCGTGGAGGTGTGATTTCCTTGTTTAGCGATACACAGCCAAACACAGCCAAACTCAACCTGAACACACACAAAGTCACAGCCGAAATAAAAACAATAAGTGTGGCTTGATATTGAGTAAGAAAAAAGGTTTATAGGTTGATAAACGCTGTGAGAATGGGTCTGCAGAGAGAATTTCGCCGCGATCCCAACTGTCTGTTATCAGCCTGCAGCAGGGAGGAGAGATCAGCAGAGCTGCATGCATGCACTGAGTGTGTGTGTGGATGGTCAATTTGGACCAATCAGCGGGGGGTCGTTAACGAACGGTCTCCGCGGACGTCACGTAACGGCTCCACGGATTGGCCCATTTAG